>NC_060277.1:93943394-94118467 GCF_021613505.1 Equus quagga | reverse complement strand
GGGGGCGGGGCGCAGGCGCTGGTGGGGGCGGGGCGCAGGCGCTGGTGGGGGCGCGCGCGGGGCAGGGGGGTATAGCGCGCTGCGCTTCGCGCCTCGTGTCCGGCGCCATTTTCCCGCGCTCTCGGCGACTGACGTCTCTGAGCAGCCCCTGAGAGCAGGAAAGAGTGAAGGAAAAGAACCCAAGGCTTCGCGTTTCAGTCACTTCCTTAGTCTAGGGGCTGAAGAGATCGACGAGACCGTAGGTCCCAATTGGGTCCCAAGTACGGCGGTGAGGTAGGGCGGCGAGGGGTATGCCATTTAATTATATTCGCGCCTGAGGCAGGGAGAAGCTGTGAGAATTTCCTCCTCACAGGAGACAGGGAGCCCCGCGTGGGAATTTCCTATGCCTTTCTCCTCATGAAGTCCGCCTGAAACTGTGTGCACAATCCTTTTCAAACGCTCACACCCAGTTTTTCCCTAACTGCATTCTTCTGCCCGCAAAGCGAAGAGCCACTAGTGCGCCAACACGGCATGTCCAGGCCTTCCCGCCCTAGAGGAGCATTTACTCTTCATTTTCAACTTCAAGCCTCAGACGACGTGGAGACCCCGCATGCAAATTTATCTAGAGTTGTGTGCGGTAACGTTGCTTTAAAAAGCGGGCCCAACTGAAAGGCGAGATGCCCAAATCTGCTTTTCCTGTGGGGATGGATGATAAGTCAAGATCAGAGAGCTCCAAAGAAACCATGCCTGTGTCTTTCATGGTTCCCTCTTCCCTACTCATTTGGCGGCCTGAAAGGCCCTGTGTGTTGTCTGTTTCTTAGCAGCGGGACACCCTCAGTCGTGGTTTTGAGTAGGCTGATGAGTAGAGAGCCCAAGGTTCAGACAGGGTGCAGAATGATTATTTGGGGGTGAGATTACGAGTTTTCAGTTTTATTTCCTTTGAGCCGAATATGTACTTGGACTCTCTGAGATGGTCCACGGAGCAACCTTTGTCAGTGATTTCATTTTTAGTCACTGTTAATTTTATCTACATAGCATAAGCCAGGAATGTGATTCAGTGAGTCAGATCCACCCCTGTCAGTTACCGCGTCTAGATTCATGGTTTAGTCTCAACTGTTCCCTTCTTAAGGTGATGCTAATGAAGACAAATTTAGGCATTATCTTTGATTCCCTAGGAGTTTATCAGTCCAGTTTTAGTCAAAGTGCATTATAAACCCACAGTGTTTTATTAGTTTCCCAGTTATAAGTAAGTGGTCCTTGTAACTCCTGTGTGATAAACTTTGAATACTGTGAGAGGAGATTTAACGAAATGAGTAGTTTGTTGAAAGTACCCATCCACTGTTTTAAAATAAACTTAACTTTAGAACTGTTTTAGATTTACAGAAAAATTGTGAAGACAGTACAGAGAGTTCTCATGTACTCCCAGCTAGTCTTCCCTACTGTTGACATCTTCATTAGTAGGGTACATTTCTCACCATTAATGAACCCATATTGATACATTATTGAAGTCTTTACTTTATTCAGCTTTCCTTAGTTTTTACCTACTGTCCTTTTTTTTTTGCGCCAGGATCCCATCCACGATGCCGCATTACATTTAGTTAGTCATCGTGTCTCTTTAGGTTCTTCTTGGCTGTGACAGTTTCTCAGACATTTCTTGTTTTTGATGACCTTGACAGTTAATGACAATTTTGATGACATTGACCTGATTTTAACTGATCAGGTACTTTGCAGAATGCCTCTCTATTGGAATTTAGTTGATGTTTTTCCTCATTATTATACTGGGGTTATGGGTTTTTGGGTGGAAGACTACAGAGGTAAAGTGCCGTTCTAATCACATTGTATCAAGGGTACGTACTATCAACATCCTTTATCACTAGCCGGTTACCTTGATTACCTGACTGAGGTACTGTTTGTCAGGTTTCTCTGCTATGAAGTCCCCCCCCCCCCACCCTTTTCGTACTGTACTCTTTGGAAGGAAGTCACTATGTGAAGCCCACGCTTAAGCAGTGGGGATTTATGCTCCACCTCCTTGATGGTGGAGTAGGGACATAAATTATTTTACCTATTTACTTTTTTCTATCCCCTTAGGTATCGCTCTCTGGAGTCTGAAATACTCAATTCTGAACTAATTATTTACAGAGTAGTAACACGTTCCAATGTTAAGTATAAAGAACATTGTAATGGAAGATAATAAGTTTTTCATAACGTTTTAATAACCAAATAACCATTCATCCTTACACCATCCCTGTGAAATTTTACAGTTCCTCTTCTGCTACTTTTGATGTGCTATTTTTGCTTTTAGAAACTAACAAACAACAAATTTCCCCTTTCAATACTAAAATTAGACCTAGTGTTTAGAGTTTTTCTCCGAAATTGATATTATCCTGTAGAACTCCAACTCATGCAAGCTATGGAGATGCTGCATGGTGCCATGATCTTAAAGCAAATGCAAGTTATTCACTCATTTAAAAAAATCATACACATGTACACATATATGTGTATATATATCTTGACTTCCTATACCAATGCATATTTAAAATAAACTAAAATTCATAAAATTACGACATGCATACATTAACTCATAAGTGTGGATTTCTTCTAATGTGGTCTGCTGATGCACAAACCCCCAATCTTAACTCTCAAATATATTTTTATACAATAACAATGTAATTTTTTAACGAGTGAAGGTGGCCTTTTTGAGAATTATTCGCATGTCCAATTCGACATTACTGGGTACCTTTATAAAGACTCACCTCAACAATGCCCCTTAGACCTCAGTATGAAGAAAAGTTCTGCTTTTGAAAAATTATGTGGTCATTTCCCTTTGCCTTTCTCTACAGTCAGATGTGTGCTTTATCTCTATAAGGTGAGAAGGATGTTGGGAAAAGACAGTGACTGGTACATCTCTGTGTACGAACATCTTTGAGTTTACTATCTTATCATCCGCCTCTCCTTAGCTCTATTTTCTTTACTTTTCTGATATATTACATATGTATTTTTGTAAGCTGTCTCAGATCCTATTTGGAAGAAGGCAGGGTAGTAGAAAATAAACACGCATAAATAGAGTATGTAAGTATTCTGTGAGCGGTGGCAAGTAAACCAAGCAGTTCCCAGAAGGGAAAACAAAAGTGAGAGAATTGCATTCAAAAATGAAAAAGTCGAGGTGATAAAAGTGCCCAAAGCGTTTTGAACTGTCTTAGAACTTTCTGAAAACTTGGACCAAGAAATTTTATCACAAGAAAGGAGAAACTGAGAATGAAAAACATAATACTTCGAATGTCGTGAGTTTTCATCGATGGTATTCATGGCTGTCATCCCCGAATCTAGACCCAAAGTTCCAGATTTTGCTCAATTTAAGACACACCTCTTTGAACTTAAACTTGCGAGAAAGCAATCCAGATCGCCTCTCCCCCATGTGCTGTTACTCTCCTACCCATTAACCTTCTAAAATAGACATTTTGAGACAATGTACTGATGCGCCATTTCCATCCTATCGGGGTTCTCGGCTTTGACATTCAAAAGGGGGCTGGAGGAGCGGTACCTCGGGCGCTCGGCGGTGAGCGTCCTTTAAAGCCGCCGCCAGCCAGCGCCGCTGTAACCCCGCGCACCGGCCGGTCGCCGGTTCCTGCCCCTTTCAATCTGCGCCGACGCGGCGGCGGATCCCGGGGACTCCCCGCGCCGGGAATCTCCCGCCAGCTGTGCGCTGCGTCCCGACGACGGCAGGAGCACGTGGAGCGGCCGGGTAGCCAGAGCGGCAGCTCCAGCCCAGCCCAGCTCGGCGGCAAGATGGAAGGTGAGCCTCCAGCCCGCTTCTTTTCTAAGGGGTCTTTGAAAAGCTCAACTGGTGCACGCAGCAGAGAGAGTTCCTTCTGAATCTCGGTTTTGCTTCTATTTATTTCTTTGGTCAAAAGTAAATATGAGGCATTTCAGAGGGCAAAACGTGTCGGTTCTCATACATCTCTCATTTGCCCCCTACCCCCTCGCCTAACTTTGGAAAGTGATAACTTCTCCGCAGTTTTATTTCTTAGGGGTTGTCAGGGGTCAACTATAAGTCTGCAGAGGAAGAATACTTACGGGGCTACCCTGAAATGTCAGCAAACCTGGGTTGGAACAACTAGTCCTTTTGAATGTTTTTTCGTCCATGGCCTCAGTGTCCATTAGAATTAGGCTAATCTGAGTGACTTGATTAGAATGAAAAATGATTGTTTTTTTCTTCTAAAGGGTAAATGTTGTCATATGGGAAAGATAAATTTTAAAGTGGTTGGCACTTGTGGTTCCCTTGGAACTCGATCTTCTAATGATCCTTCTTTACCCAAAGCAAAAATCAGGCTTAAATTAAGAGTTTCATTTGAATTCATTTTCAAAGTCATGAAATTATCCTTGCTTCTAAAAAATTTTTCAGTATGTACTTTCTTGGAATAACTAAATTTCACACTACTGTTGTAAACTTTTCAGTAGTCTTTTCAACGAGTTTCTTAAACCTTGAAAATGGCAGATGCATCTCAACTTGGGGGAGGTGGTGATATTTGGAAAATCAGAATTTGTGAGAAACATATTTATTCTATTAATAAATGAGATAGTGACACCTAATTAAAATGTCGATTTGATAAATATTGCAAATAGTGTGGACATTTTCTTCGCCATAATCGAAGCATCTCTTACTGCCAATGAACCTTGGTCTTTGGCGACTTTAGAGCTAAAGTATATGCAGTTTTCGAAATTTGATTAAATACTTTGGGAGACAAGATAAGTATGGTAAAGCTTTTGTTTCAACGGTATAATTGAGAACAATATTCTGGTCTTAAATCCTCAGTTTGTACATGGGTATGCTTACATTTTTTTCTTAACTGCCTTGGCCCATATAAGCATTTTTTTCTCTATGTAGAACGCCAAATGATAAGTCAATGAACAGTATGTATTTAGTATGTATATAGAAACTTTTAAATGGTCATTATTGAATAATGCTTCAAGTGTTTTCTCTTATGAAAAACTCCTTATGCTTTTAAATTTTTTAATTATCAGGATTTAAAAAATAGCTCTAAAAACTTGCACTTTGAATATTTGGAAAATGGTTTGTGAAGTCTAATTTTTAACATCTAAAGGTTTCATTGGCCAAGAACAGGAAAAAAAATTAGGCTGCTGTACTCTATGAAAAAATAATTTTAAAAACTCTCATACTTTGATTATTATAAATAAAATGCTGAATTTTTTTGTGTGAAATTATAAATCACTACTCCAGCACTAATTTTTCCTAGTCTTAACCATTTCACTGAGAGAATAACGTACATAATGGTGTAAATCAGTGGAGACTGAAATGTTTCTCTGTAAATGTTAACACTACTGAGTTAATTTATTTAATGTGAAATAGAGAAATTATTAACTAAATAGCATAATTTAGGATATTAAAGCCCTAATAGAGACTTTTAGATAAGCCTGAGTGAAGACTCTCTGAATAAGAAAGGAATGAAAACTTGTGTAGAATTTAATTTAGAATGTATAGACTATTCATGGGAAGAGATAGATTATAGATGAGTGATCAGTTGTGAGTTTAGATGACTAGATTAAATTCCTAGGTCCATAGAGCTAAATGGTGTATAGTATGCTTAATGCAGAAACTTCAACACTCTAATAAAAAATTAAATTAAAAAAAGGTTAATGATGTGAATTTAGCTATTTGAGGACAGAGTTTTTGATGTAGTAAAATATCTGGTTAATTATAGCCCCCCAGGATTGACTAATCTGGTTTGTGTGTTTGACATTTAAAATAAAGTATTTTTACATTATTTTGATATTTTGGTCTCAATCTAGAATAAAGATTTGACCTCTAGTATGTACCTCACATTTCTTGGCAATTTGAGAAAGTAGAATACTTTATGGAATACCTTTATTTTATGCCTAATTTGGGGCTCAAATTAATATGCTACAGTTTATTATGAAATGTGAGGCTGTATAGTCAGTCATTCCTTCAGCATATAAAATCTTTTTTAAACTCATTCGTCTTTTCATTCATCAACAGACATTTATGAGACTTTGAAGATGTCAGATGAAATAAGCTTTTGAAATAGAAATCTTGTCATGTAAAAATGAAAAGAGTTAATGCATATAATAAATCAGAAACTATAACTTTTTTCTTTTATCACAATCTGTGCCTAGATATTTTCTATCCAAAGTCTCTTTATGTTGCTAACTTTTGTTAGTTGTGCTTAATAACATCTCTTCTGTCTGGTATGGTTGAGAAATGAGGTGGTTCACAAATATGAATTTCACGGATATTGGCAAATGTCTCATTTAATATAAAACCTTTGTATTTAAACAATATCGGATAGAGATCTAAGTGTATTTATTACATAGCTCCCTGTTTATAAACAAGGTACACAAAAGATAACTTTATTTTGGTGACCCTGGGTCACTATTCTAACTATCAGGTAATGTATTGTTTTATAGTATATTCTCAAAGAGGTCTTGAACCATGTAGAGCTGAATGCCCCTACACTAAATATTCTCAGGTTATTGTGCAATTTTTGTTTCCTTCTTGATGTCAACTTCTGCTTCTCACCACATGGCTTTTGTGGTAGCCATTTTTCATTTCTAGGTCCCTTTCTATGCTCTGGATGTTTGAGATTTACAGAGATATAGCCTCCAGGTGGTGGAGTTTACTAGAGCCTATGAAGGTTGAAATGGTAAAGTTCAAAAGAAGAAGAGCCACAGAAAGGCTATGGGGTCCTGGTAGAACATGATTTTAGAAAGTTCCTGTTTATGCTTCCTATAATCCAATATGCTATTCCACACTTCCGTATCTTTACTGAAATTTTCACCCCATTCTTTACCTGGGTATGTCTCTTAATTTTTCAAGACTTCTCAGGCATCATCACCATGAAGGCTCTGCAGATGATCTCCTTCTTATGACCTTCCTTGGTGCCTTGTGGTGGTTACCCTACCCAGTCCCTCACCTCCCTCGACCTAGGCTAAGAGCCTTTCCTTTCTCCACATACCTCTGCCAATTATGTTGAAATTATTTGTTGATTTAAGTGTTTATTCCCCGACTGGTCTTTAAGCTTCTGGAGGGCAGAGACTATGTCTTATTTTTGTATGCTCGGTGCCAAGAACAATTCCTGGTTCGTAAAACACCCTCAAAGTTTGTTGCATTCAATTAAGAAAATGGTTCTGAAAAGTAATTTTCACTATGTTTATTATGATGCCTTTTATTTAGTTAATTTTTGTGAGTAGGAGATTGGTGCTAGCAATTCTTTGTTAGGACTCACAAATTTTTTTAAAGTACTTAAATGGTATAACAGAGAAAAAACCTTAGAAAACAAAAATGTTATTGGGTTTTTTGGCCGGACTATCACTTATCACTTAAAACCAAATCTTATCTATTAACTTTACATTAGATTTCAGGATCACATATTAGTCCATTAAAATATGGATCAAATATGAGCAGAAATTTGTTTTCTTAATCAGTAAGATGTAGATGGTGCCATAAAATTAGCATAAATATTTCCAGTGATACCTTTTTAATACATTATTATAAACTTGCCATTAATATATAAACGTATATACTTACATTTATTTAGGACTAAAAGATTGTTAGTAGATCTTTTATCAGACATCCAATATTAATTGGCTGCTAACTCAAGTTGTAGTTCTAGACCATGTATGAGAAGAACCAAGTGATTAGCACAGAAACCTGCCTGTAGTAAGTGCTCAATAAATATTTTCTTCTGTGCTAAAGATTCATTAATTATTGTGAAAAGAGACCCTAGACATCACAAGGACGTAGAGTTCACTCTGCTATCTAGCCTTTTAAAAATACAGCTCTCCCATTAACTGGTACATTTATAGTAACTAGAAACCATAGGGATGACCCTAAGCCCTTTTGAATCAGTTTTTAGAAAGATGAAATAATGAAACAATAATTATAATGTTCTATTATATGTAGGTCGTTTGAAAAGTGATCTGTAACTCAATTATTATTACTATGTAATGTATCAAAATACTTTAATCCCCAGTGATTCTGAATGAGATAATTTTTTCATTCTTAATTGAAATTTGTTTTTTGTATCCAAAATTAAAGTTCTTGGAGTCCAAAGTGGTGTAGAGTAAATCAAAATAATATGGAGTTGATACTGTATTATATTGGATATGTGTCCTATCTAAGAGAGATAAAAAACTAGGTGTTGGGACCAGTCTGGTGGCATAGTGGTTAAGTTTGTGTGCTCCACTTCGGTGGCCTGGGGTTTCCAGGTTTGGGTCCCTGGCGCAGACCTACACGCTGATCGTCAAGCCATGCTGTGGTGGTGTCTCATGTACAAAGTAGAGGAAGATTGGCGTGGATGTTAGCTCAACAAGAATCTTCCTCACCAAAAAAAAGAAAAGAAAAGAAAAGAAAGAAAACTAAAACCACAAAATAGATGTTTAATAATGGATATGAAACAGAATAAAATGCACTTATAGAACAATACTCTTTACTCCTTGTCAATAATTCAAAATCAACTTACCTCCTGACTTTTATATCAATGAGATTGGCAACATATCACAAATTGTATTTATTAATGAGTGTTCTTAGGGATGAAAATTTTTGCACATTAGTTTATTTGTGAGTTTATAAAGAAACTTTTAAAATAAGAAATAGAAAACATTTCAATAGCAACACTGATGAAACAATGCAAAACTGTATTTTCTGCTCTTAACTTTTAATTGTCTAAAGATTATTTAACTAGATTTCTTGCTTATTTTGGTCAGTAATATACCTGTAACCCTTTCTAAACTGTCAGGTCCGGAAGTTTATGGGTTTTTTTTAATCACCAGTGATAACTAGTACCCAGCCCAGTCCCCAACACATAGTAGATCCACAGTCATATTTATTGAATAAATTAATGAATGAGTTGCCTCTGTGTTTGGTCATATGACTGTTTATTTGTTCAGCTTTTATGGTAAAGAGAGTAAGAAAAACAGTGACATTGAAACTACTTAATTTTGCTGGTTGATTTGTCAGAGGTGCTGTTAAAGGTTCAGCAGAAGAGTTTGGAATGTTGGCTAAATCCAACAGGATGAATACTACCATCTTTTTATAATCCAATATTGTCTCTACACTGGGCAAAATAATATAATACCTTTAACTTTTGGATTTGTTTAAAAATTTTGCTACATTCTTTATTTCAGTGAAACTCCAATTTCCACAATAAACCATTTCTTCACAACAAATGTTTTGTTCTTAAAGTTGAGAATAACGTTTTACTTACTTGGAAATTCTCTATCAGAGCGCTATCAGTTCATTTGTAACGTGATGTCTATTTGAGAGACTATTATCAGAATATTTGGCACATTAGAACAATTTCCTGTAAAAGCAGTCATATAGATTCTGTGAATGTGAAAAAAAGATCATGCTCACCAAACTGTAAACATTTTTTATAGATGTGGAGTTACATCATAGCCAATATATATTAGCTCCAGTCTGAAGACCGGTAGTAACTAATTTTTATATTTAACAACTAGTCATTTTTGCCATCATCTGCCTTTCTCAAGTTAAGAAATCACTTGCTAACACTCATTAATAGTTGATTATGTGCTTGCATACAGTGTCAACAGTACCACAAATGTGCGTCGGAGGCTAACTTGATTTAAATTTCATTTGACTTTCATGCATATCACTTAAATTTTAATGCATTGAAGATTATCAATGTATAAATTTATACTCTGACTTCAGAATAAAACTTTTTTACCAACTCCTTGAAAATATTAACATTTTATAAATATTTATAAATATTTTATAAGTATGACTTGAGTAAGATTGTGGTTCCGCACTAGTATGTTTTTTCCTGTGCATATTCACTCATGTAAAAATTATTTAAGTAGGAATATCACTAACTCTCCTATTCCCTGTATTTAATTAAATTCCTATGAAGGCTCAGGCTAAGGTGCTTGGGACATGCTTTTGTCACAGTGTAGTAATCAGCTGCTCAATAACAAGAACATGTAGCAAGGCACATCATGATTATATGTTATGAATTTTTTAAATACTTATTGTATGGTTGGGGTACTTCTTGTGTGATTTTTAGACATGTTCAGAATTAAAGGATGTGAACAATTGTTAGATATTTTTAGTGATTCAACTTTGAAGCAAAGATTACTTACCATCTTTCAAGTTTCAAGGAACAGTTTAACTAAAAAGTATTCTGAAATAATATGGTGAAACACTTGTAAGTGGTAAAAGCTTTTATATATAGGCATCTTCATTTTTTTTTCATATTGGCAAATAAGGCAAAATACAGAAATAATTTGTGCATTGAAGACTGATATAAAGCTGCAACTTTCATCCGTAACTCTAGATTTTTAGTTTTTGTCTACTAAAACAGCCTTATTATTCTCATTGTTTGACTTTTTAGTAATTATTATATATTTGAACTTATTATAATTGTTACTGCTAAGATACTCCTTTATCTGTTTTATGTATGGTAATCCATGTAAGATTTCCTTTGAAAAAATGAAATGCCTCTTTTAAAAAATTTCAAAACTACTTGTATAGGAACAAATGCTTTCCTACTATGTAAGTAGTCTCTGGAAGCTGGTATTGTTTAAGATTCAGCGAGTTCTGTATAAATTATGATTGTCAGAAATTAAACACCTGGTCCCTTTGGCTTCCTTTGTAAGACAGAACTTCCTAACTTTGTTTTGGTACTGTGGATGTTATTCTGTACCATTCTCAAACTTTGAGAAATAGATGGCCCGTGGGCCTACAAAAAATACTTGTCTAAAGCAGTCGTGTGCCAGTGGATTCAAGAGGGCCAGGTAGGGGAAATTATTCAAAACTGGTATAAACTGCTAATTCTCTACCTCTCTTGATTCGTGAATCATCAGCAGGACAAAAGAGTTTATGGGCCATCCTAATCAACACACTTCTGCTTGCCACCATAAAAACAAAATTTCCCAGGATTAATAGGAATATTTTTGTGAGTGGATGAAAGAATTAGGATGAGACACCATTTTAAGATTTTTTATGCATTCTAGAAATAAAATTGTGAACTTGTTTGGTAAACAGTAATTCGGTGTAAAATAGACCTTTGGCATTTGTGAATGCTATTTTGATTCTTTGCGAGTGACCCTTATGGAATACAATAATGGTAATTTGTAAATGTTATGGGTTTTGTAAAGATTTAAATAGGATAATGTATATAAAAGTTCTGGCTCAAATTTGAATTAGTAGGGCTGGGAGACTGAAGCACCCGAACAAATATGTGGCTTCTATGTTAGCCAAGCCAACAGCATTCATATACATCTTAATAAATGGAATTTGGAGAACCTCAAAGGACTCCACAGTTATCTGTTGTAAACATCAGTGACCTAATGTGGTCCTATTTGCCCCAAACTTAAACAACTAGGAAATTTTTACAGGTAATCTAATTTGGGGTTGGAGGCACATGCTGTATAATAGGACAAATAATGATTAAACAAGTTGATGGTGAGAGTATAGTGCTTATAGGTCTTACAGCTTCTACTCTATACAGTGATATTTGGTAGTTGTATGATGACCCCCTCAGCTATTACACAGTCTCACAGTTCAACAAGAATTAGGATGAGACAGAAAAACAAGACAAAATGTGTTTTTATCAACAGAACACCCTTTAATACCAAAATCTCATGTGGGACAGATATAAGTGCAATGTTCCAGTTGGGAGAGGGGAGAGGGCAAGCCACCACTGCCAGGCCTACGTAGCTGTTGACCTTTTCCTTCCCCTCTACAGATCAGCGCCTGTGGTAAACCTCTGGGACCCTGGAGTTCCACAGAACACCTTTTGGAAACTACTGATTCAGACTGTTAGATGTTTTTTTTTCCGCTGGTAATCCTGTATCTAGACTTGCCTCTTTCAGTCCATTTTGAGGATTGCTGCCAGAATGATCTTCCTCAAATATCAGTTTACTCCCCTGATCAAAAGCCATTTTAAGTCTTTCTTAGTTGTGCATTTAAAATAATCCACAGTGTAGCTTCAATATCCCTTGCCAGTGGTATCCTCTGGCCTCTAATGTTATTATTCTGGACTACTTCATGTTGCCTGAACATGCACTGCTTTTCCTAACTCCCCGTTTTTCTAATGATGTTCAAACTCAGCAGATTAAAAAATGAACCCATTGTCCTTCCAACCCAAACCAACTCCTCCTGACTTCCCAACACTGTTAATAGCACCCTAATCATGCCAGCTGAAATTCTCCCTCATCATTATAATCTATCCCAAATGCCATCTCTTTTAGGAAGCCGTCCCTCATTCTACGTTAGAATCTCTCCGTTTTCTGAAACTTAGTAATGTTTTATGTCTGTCTAATGTCTTCTAGAACCTAACTCTATTTTATGTATAAACATGAAGTATTTTTATATGGTTTTAATACAATCTAAATTGTCAAAGTATGCAATTACTATATGAATTAAGAGAAGATGATTCTTTGTTTAGGTCAGAATCAAGACTCTATTGTCATTATTGATGCAACCTGTACCCTTCTGCATTTTTAGCTCTTGTAGTCATGCTGATGCTACAAATACATCTGACTACCTTATTATTATGTCTTCTAGAATAATTGTGCTGGGACATTTACATATTGAAGTACAAATTATTTTATTATCATTTATTTTACCTTTATGTTATAGTTAGGGCTTTATTTAAAAAAATTATGTGTGTGGGTAGGTTATATTTCATTCATGATGGCAAGAGGCCTTATAAAATATTTTTTCTAGTGATGTTCAAACAAAGGGGACACCTGGTCTCGGTAAGGTTGAGAACCACTCTAAGTTTACTGTTTTATAAGAGACCAGTCACAGCCTAAATAAGATCATGTTTATGAAATCACCTTGCATAATGCTAGACACAGAGTTAGGGTCCAGAGAATGTTCAGTTCAATTCATAAATCATTTATAAGGATCCTTCAAACCCTTGCTAATCTTAGTATGGCCTGTGGACCAGGAGCATTGGCAATATAGGGGAATGGTTACAAATGCAGAAGCTCACGCCAGACTTGCTGAATCAGAATCTGCGTTTTAACAGGGTTCCTAGGGGATTCTTGTGTACATTAAAGTCTGATAAGCATTGCCCACAGTTTGAAAAGTATCAGTGAAACTTATCATCACTGTCATAGCACATGTTGGGTTAGTGGTGAGTCATCTGTATATAAGTATTTAGAATATATTTTTTATTGTTTGCTGATTTTAAGAGATAGTTGAACAACAAAAACTTTATAACATTTAGTCTTTACTTACCTTGTAAGATAGCCTTTATGACAATGTAATTCAAAAGTCAAAACTCTTCGTTCATTCTTCATTCAAAAAATATTTATTGAATGCCTGTTCTGTGCCATGTATGCAAAATATTGGCGCTACAGTGGTGAACAAGACAGACAGTGCTTTTGCTCTTGTGGAATTTATGGTCAACTGAGGAAGACAGGTCCCCAAAACAAGTAAATTACAAATGAAATAAGTAAAATTAGGCTAAGTGCTATGAAGGAAATAAAGAGTGCTAATATGGAGAATAATGGTTGGGCCGGGTTGGTGAACCCTTCCTCTTTGGGGCCAGTCTTCCTCACCAAAAAAAAAAAAAAAAAAAAAAAAAATCTGGCTAAAGACAGAAATTTGGTCATCTTCAGCACATAGATGATGTTTAACGCCATGGGAATGAATGGGATCACCTCAAGAGAAAATATTTTGTGAGAAGGGGGCTCAGGATTGAGCCCTGAGGAATATCTCATTTAGATGGTCAGGTAGAGGAAGAGCTGGCAAGACAAGAGGAAAACCAGCAGTGTGGTGTAACGTAATTCAAGAGAGGAGAGGGTTTTGCTAAGGAGTGGTTAGCCAGCTATGTTGAACGTTGTTGAAACATCAAGTTAAGGTGAGGAGGACAAAAAGTGTGGGTTGGTTTTGGCAACATAAAACTTGCTGGTGACCTTAATAAAAGTGGTTTTTGTGGAGTGGTGGGGATGGAAACCAAATTGAAGTGGTTAAAGCAGGAATGGGAATAGAGGAAGTAGAAACAGTGATACCATTTTTTTCCAGAAGTTTAGCTAGTAGGCGAAGCAGAGAAATAAGTGGGATTGTTGATGGAGAGGAATGTAGATCAAGAGAGTTTGTTTTAATTTTGCAAAGATAAATGACAAGCTATTTTTAGCCTAAGTTTACTGAAAAAAATCAAAGACCAAGATTGAAACAGATCTTGAAATCTGAATTCTCAGGGAAGTTTGATTGCAGAATTAGCTATCACTGAAAATATCTTCTTATTTAGTTGGCACATGACATGTAAATGAATTTTCTCACCGTGAGAATTTTTAAGATATATGGTACCCATTCAGTGGATGGTTGGTATAGATATAACCTGTAAAGACTATAAAAGAATCATGAGAAACTCTTGAAATAGAAACTTTTTTCAAAAGTGGGAACATATTTCTTTAATTACATTTCTAAGGTTTTGGATTTTAGATATTTGAGAATGTTTGAGTGTTCATAGATTTTTTTAAAATTAAGGAATAACTTATGCAATGAAGTGCACATATCTTAGTTATATAGCTTGATTAAATTTTACCTGTATACACACTTTCCAAGATATGAAACATTTGCCTCACTCCATAAGGTTCCTTTGTGCCCATTTATAGTTAATATCCCCCCTTAGCCCCAAGTTAAACACTGTTCAGACTTGTGTCGTTATAGATCAATTTTCCTGTTCTTGAATTCCATATAAGTGGAATCACACAGTATGTGCTTTTTTCATGTCTGGCTTCTTTTACTCAGCATACTTTTGAGATCCATCCATATTGTTACGTTTATTAGTAGTTCGTTCTATTTTATTGTTGAATGGTATGAATATACCACAGTTTGTTTATTCATTCTACTGTTGATAGACATTTGATTGTATCCAGTGTGTTTCTATACTATGAACATTCTTATGCATATCTTTTGGTGGACATATACATTTATTTCCCTTAGGTAGATATCTAGGACTAGCAATTCTGGGTCATACGGTAGGTGTATATTTACCTTTGATGCACACTGCCAAATATTTTTCAAAGTGATTGGACCAGTTTAGCCTCCCACTAGCAATGTTTGAGAGTTCCAGTTCTTCCACATCTTGCCAACACTTGCTATTGTTAGTCGGTCTTTTAAATTTTAGCCGTTCATTTTGGTGTGTAGTGGTATTTCATTGTGGTTTTAATTTGCAGTTTTCCTGATGTTGAGTATTTTTCATGTTTATTGGCCATTTGGATATCCTCTTTCCTGAAGTGCTATAAGTCTTCTGTACTTTAAAAAAATTTTTATTAAAGTCATAATAGTTTATAACATTGTGAAATTTCAGTTGTACATTATTTGTCTGTCACCATGTGTATGTGCCCGTTTACCCCTTATGCCCACTCCTCAACCTGCTTCCCCTCTGGTAACCACTAATCTGTTCTCTTTGTCCATGTGTTTGTTTATCTTCCACATATAAGTAAAGTCATACTGTGTTTGTCTTTCTCTGTCTGGTTTATTTTGCTTAACACAATACCCTCCAGGTCCATCCATGTTGTTGCAAATGGGACGATTTTGTCTTTTTTATAGCTGAGTAATATTCCATTGTATGTATATACACCACATCTTCTCTATCCATTCATCAGTCGTTGGGCACTTGGGTTGCTTCCACATCTTGCCTATTGTGAATAATGCTGCATTGAACATAGAGGTGCATAAGTCTCTTTGAATTGTTGATTTCATGTTCTTTGGATAGATACCCAGTAGTAGGATAGCTGGGTTGTATGGTATTTCTATTTTTAATTTTTTGAGAAATTTCCATACTGTTTTCCATAGTGGCTACACCAGTTTGCATTCCCACCAGCAGTGGATGAGGGTTCCCTTTTCTCCACATCCCTTCCAACATTTATTTTTTGTCTTGGTGATTACAGCCATTCTAACGGGTATAAGGTGATATCTCAATATGGTTTTGATTTGCGTTTCCCTGATGATTAGTGATGTTGAACATCTTTTCATGTGCCTATTGGCCATCTGTATATCTTCTTTGGGAAAATGTCTGTTCATATCCTCTGCTCATTTTTTGATCGTTTTTTTTTTTTTTTGTCGTTGAGTTGTGTGAGTTCTTTATATATTTTGGAGATTAACCCCTTGTCAGATAGATGATTTACAAATATTTCCCCCAGTTAGTGGGTTTTCTTTTCATTTTGTTCCCAATTTCTTTGCCTTGCAGAAGCTCTTTAGTCTAATGAAATCCCATTTGTTTATTTTTTCTTTTGTTTTCCTTGTCCAAGTAGACTTGGTATTCAAAAAGATCCTTCTAAGACTGATGTCAAAGAGTGTACTTGCCTATATTGTCTTCTCGGAGTTTTATGATTTCACATCTTACCTTCAAGTATTTAATCCATTTTGATAATTTTTGTGTATGGTGAAAGATAATGTTCTACTTTCATTCTTTTGCATGTGGCTGTCCAGTTTTCCCAGCACCATTTATTGAAGAGACTCTCCTTTCTCCGTTGTATGTTCTTAGCTCCTTTGTTGAAGACTAGCTGTTCGTAGATGTGTGGTTTTATTTCTGGGCTTTCAGTTATGTTCCATTGATCTGTATGTCTGTTTTTGTACCAGTACCATGCTGTTTTGATTACAGTAGCTTTGTAGTAAATTTTGAAGTCAGGGATTGTGATTCCTCCAGTTTTGTTCTTTTTTCCCAGGATTGCTTTAGCTATTTGGGGTCTTTTGTTGCCCATATGAATTTTAGGATTCTTTGTTCTATTTCCATGAAAAATGTCATTGGGATTCTGATTGGGTTTGCACTGAATCTTTAAATTGCTTTAGGTAGTATGGACTTTTTAACTATGTTTATTCTTCCAATCCATGTGCGTGGCATGTCTTTCCATTTCTTCATGTCATCATCGATTTCTTTCAATAATGTCTTATAGTTTTCATTGTATAGCTCTTTCACCTCCTTGGTTAAGTTTATTCCTAGATATTTTATTCTTTTTGTCGTGATTGTAAATAGGATTGTATTCTTGAGTTCTCTTTCTGTTAGTTCATTATTAGAGTATAGAAATGCAACTGATTTTTATAAGTTAATTTTGTACCCTGCAATTTTGCTGTAGTTATTGATTATGTATAATGGTTTTCCAATGGATTCTTTAGGGTTTTCTATATATAAAATCATGTTGTCTGCAAACAGTGAGACTTTCACTTCTTCATTGAAAATTTGGATACCTTTTATTTCTTTTCTTGCGTAATTCCTCTGGCCCAAACCTCCAGTACTGTGTTGAATGAGAGTGGTGAGAGTGGGCACCCTTGTCTTGTTCCTGTTCTCAGAGGAATGGCTTTCAGTTTTTCCCTGTTGAGTATGATGTTTGCTGTGGGTTTGTCATATATGGCCTTTATTATGTTGAGGTATTTTCCTTCTCTACCCATTTTATTGAGAGTTTTTATCATAAATGGATGTTGGATCTTTTCAAATGCTTTCTCTATGTCTATTGAGATGATCATGTGGTTTTTATTCCTCATTTTGTTAATGTGATATATCACATTGATTGATTTGCGGATATTGAACCATCCCTGAATCCCTAGTATAAATCCCACTTGCTCATGGTGTATGATCCTTTCAATGTATTGCTGTATTTTTTTTTAAGTTGGGTTGTATTTTTTCGTATAGATTGTGTGGGCGTTCAAAAAAATATTTTGGAAAAATGCACTTTGTCAGTTGTGTATTGCAAATATTTTCTCCCAGTCTGTAACTTGCCTATTTATTTTCTTAATCTATTTGATAATAGAATTCTTAATTTTAATGAAGACTAATTTATCAATAGGACATAAGTGTGCTTTATGTTCTATTTAAGAAATCTTTACCTACTCTAAGGCCATGAAAATATTCTTCCATGTTTTCCTCTAGAAATTTGATGGTTTTAATTTTCACAGTTAGGTCTATTACCTACTTCAAATTAATGATTATATTTTTCACCCCCGTTATTTTATAAGAAAAACTAGGCATTTTAAAGTTATAAAATGAAAATCTTACTTGGAATATGTTGGATTCAACCATTTTAGCACAAACTTTTTTTTAAGTAGCAATAATATGAAATGCCCATTCCTCTTTTTCTCTCTACGTGTTCATTTGGTGGCATGTGATATCCATGGTAAAATAGAAATGTATTTATTTTTCTAAAACTTTAGAGTAATTGACCTTTCAAGGAAAATAACACTGCATATTGAATTTTCTGTTTTCAACCTGTGCCCCACGGTCTATAATTTCCTTATTAGATATTTAATCTGGGGGTAAAAATGAAATAGTTTTTATATAAAAGGGTAAGTTAGGAAGAACAGGAATGGTAACATGGGCTGCATTTGATCTAGTGTTCTTAGATAAGTAGTGTGATATTTCTTAGCCTTTACCTTAGTCCAAGGAAGAAAGGAAGGGAGTACTTCATGGTTGGAGGGATTACTCTTATTTTAAGGCATGCTCTTTGTTTATATATCTTCCTTTCCCCTCAATCTTAGTCAGTTGAGGTGTTTGAAATCAGTTAGGTCTAAAATCTGTTCTAGTTCTGACCCTCTTCCAAGATCTATAATCTATGTAGGGAAGCACTTGAAAACAGTGCTTCAGGGGCCGGTCCTGTGGCTGAGTGGTTAAGTTCATGCACTCCACTTGGGCAGCCCAGGGTTTTCCCAGTTCGGATCCTGGGCGCAGACCTAGTACAGCTCATCGAGCCAAACTTAGGCGGTGTCCCACAAAGCAGAACCAGAAGGACCTACAACTATGTACTGGGGGGCTATGGGGAGAAGAAGAAAAAAAATATATATAAAACAGTATTTAAATCCTTTGAAACAAATGTGAAACTCAAGAAACAAATCTTGCTTCTCTTCTTAATATGTCACTGACATTGTACCCTTGGACAATCATGTGACTTTATATTTTTTGTCATTCTTTGTGTCTTGAATTTTGTCTGTAGAATGGGGAGAATAATAAATGCCATTGTGCCTGTTTATCTTCCAGAAATGCTATGAGATAATATAAAATCTCATTCACACTACTGAGCTAAGTGCTTGGTGCCATATTTTTGGAAGACCACAAGCAAACAGAACAGGGGAAGAAAACTCTCACCACGGTTAGGGAGCTGAGTGGTAGCATCTGAGTAATAACTTATTGTCTATGTTCCCCGAAAGCTGAACTAAGACCTGAAATGGACATTGCAGGAAATTTGAGTTGAGCTACATTTAAGAAGGAACTTTATTAACCATTGGAGTTTTTCTGAAATGGAAAGGAATAACTTCTATATTATTGGAAGTGTCTAAGCAGAGGCTGTACAACCCAAATAGGGGGATATTGGAGGAAATTCAAGCATCAGGTGGCAGAGGAAGGAGAAGTAAGCTAGTTAGATATCCACTCTAATTCTGATATTCTAATTTCGTTGGTTATGGGGATCGTTTTCATTATGCAGAACTGTTCTTGTGATGACAAGATTCCATAAGTGATTGTAGGTAGAAGTAATAAAGAGAACTGGTAAAGGACGTTTCAGAAATATTAGCTAACACTGTCTGGCATTTATAGTCCCAAGTGTTAATGTTGTGATTGTGAATACATTTTTGTAGTCAGTGACTCAGTTTCCAAAGCTTTTAGTTAAAAAGTAAATGTGGACCTTTTAGATAAGAGAAACTGTTTTTTTAAAAAGAGGCATGGGGCTAGGGGAGTCAGTTTACTGTTAATGAAGATAAAAAAGGTATGTCAACATTCAGAGACAGCTTTGTGGCAGCTGTCAGGCACCAGTGCGGCTGGCAGCCGGCAAATTCAGTACAAGATTCTTTCTGAGATTTGACATTTTTCTCTCCTTTAGCACCTACACTTCCTCCTGGGAAAACAGACCAGTGAGTGGAAATCTGATCTCTGAAACTAAGATTAGAATTTTGTTAGCTGATATTCTTAATTGAATGATAATTACTTAACGGTATCAAAATAAAGGTGTTTATAACCATTTGAGTTTAAAATATGGTTACAAATTTCCTTGCTAACGTTAAGTATTTGGTTTAGTACATAGATAATTTATTAGAGCTAAAAGGTAAAAACATTCACGTGAGAACTTTGGTAAAATCTCAATTAACCAGACTCCTGCCATTTCCCAGTTTAAATTTTATTTGTCATCTATCACCTTTCATTTTGTAGCACATGAAATGCTAGAATCTCTGAGAAAAATCTTAGTATCTTAACAAAAATTCTAACTAGTGAAATTTTTTAAAATGGTGTCTTTGTCTATGAAAAGAGAATCTGAAGACATGAGAACAAGTTTGAAACTGGCGTCTCTCAGTAAGCATGTGATGAAGGCTTGTTTTGAATACTGGTAGAAAACAATTTGAGATTGCTAGTAAAGCTTTGAGAAGGCTACAAAGCTTGGAAAGCTACAAAAGAAATAACTTTTAACTTTACAGTCCACTATATTTATCAGCTGTCTCAGTAACATAATAATTATAAATTTTACAAGATTTGTTATTTAACAGGGAAGGTGTCAATAGAAAACACTAATGATTTAATTAAACCTAAAACATATCAGGAAATTGGTTATTTAGTTGTGGGAAGGGCAGGAGGGCAAATGATATGAAAAAAGTATTAGAGTTTTCTGCTAGATTATAATTTTGGTTTTTAAATGAGATAATAAAAATGGTTTTATCTAATGATATCAAAAAATCCTAATGTAAACATAATGCTAAGTATGTATTTGTACACATACATATAAGTACATTTTAAAATATCTGTATTTTTGGCATCATGTGGTATTTGTTTTTACCCTCTGAAAAGTCACATTAATTTTTCAGTCAGTGAAATTTGTAAAATGCTGTGTATGAAAGATGCTGTCTAGATGCTTTATATCTTTGATTACTGCATTAAGGGAAACCTGAACTTTTTCCTAAAATTCCAATTGCAGGAGTTTGGGAAATATTGATAGAAGATGGTCATTGTTAAGCTGTTTCTTGGTATAATATCTTTAAAATTTTGATCGATATTCATTTTTTATACGTGGTTTGATTTATTTCTTTCTTCCTGATCCAGAGTTTTAATGTTTGTTTTAAGTAAGTAGCTTTACAGTGGTATCCCAGACAACAACGAGATATTCTAAAACCTAAATCAGTGCTATTCAGTAGAACTTTCTGCAATGATGGAAGTGTCCTTTATCTGTGTTGTCCAATAGAGCCACATGTTCTGTTCAGCACTAGAAATGTGGCTGGTGCAACTGAGAAACTAAATTTTTTATTTTAAACTTTTAAATTTAAACTTAAATCACCATGTGTGGCTGGTGGCTACTGTATTGGACAGTACAGTATTAGTATTAGTGATAGATCTAGAACAGGACTTGGCAAACTTTTTCTGTAAATGACCAGATAGTGAATGTTTTAGGCTTTGCGAGTCATACGGTCTGTTTCGACTGCTCATCTCTGCTGTTGGAGTACGAAAGCAGCCATAGACAGTGCAGAAATGAATGGGTTAGGCTGTGTTCCAATAAAACTTTATTTATGGACACTGAAATTTGAATTTCATATACTTTTCAAGTGGCAAAAAACAGTATTCTTCTGATTTTTTTCAATGATTTAAAAATGTAAAAACCATTTTTAGTTCACATGCCAAACAAAAACAGGTGGTAAGCCATAGTTTGCAGAACCTTGATCTGGAGTGTTCAAAAGTAGTATCAATCATAGAGATGTAAAAATTCATGTGTTCATTCAACAAATATTTATTGAGTGTCCATCACGAGTGGGTACTATTTTGGATGCTGAAGATATAGCAAAATAGCAATAAAAAATGCAGACAACATCCCTGTTCTCACGGAGCTTACATATGGGGAGACAGATAAAAAAAAGGACAAATATATATCAGGTGGTGACAATGAAGAAATTTTATGAAGAAAAATAAAGCAAGGTAAGAGAAAAGAAACTGACAGTGGAGGATGACATTTTATATAGGGTAGTTAGGTAAAGCTTGTTTGGGAAGGTGACTTTTGAACACACACCTGAATGAAGAAAGGAAGTGGGCCAGGTGGCTATCGTGGGGAAGAGCATTCTGGTCAAAGGGAAGGGTAAATGCAAAGACTCTGAGGCAGGAGCATGCTTTACCTGTTCAGGTGACAGGAGAGATGTAGAAAATTGGCAAGATTCATGTTTCAACAAAATTAACCAGCTTTGGAATTCTTCCATCATTTGCATCAGATAGGTATAAACATCAGTACAGGAAACTTTATTTCTATCAAAAGCAATATAGGGACCCTTCCTTCTTAGCTTTCCAGAACATTCTTTTGAATATTTTAAAGCTATATTGAGTGCCAACACATTAAAAAGACCCCCGTAGACCCCATCAAATGGAAACTTTCTGAGGGTTTTTTTGGACTGAAGTATAAGAAATTACAAAATAGCCCATTAAAAACGTAAAAGTTTTTGCTGCACTTAGAAATACTTAAAAGTTTTCTGGTCTTCAGTTGGGAATTCCTTCACTATATATCCACTACTGCACTTCATGTTTTTATAAAGATCTTTAAATTCAGGGTGGGAAAAATGTACTTCAATCTATTTTGTCCTTGTGTTTTAAATATTTTTTAGTATCTAAGAAGAACATCCATGTAGCCTGATTGTAGATGGGTTTAATGTCTCCTTTAAGTTCTGAATACTAAGATAATCAGAATCTACTTTTTCTCTTAGAAACTGTGCTCAGTTACTTCTGGTGTTATTTACAGCACACAAAGCCCACTTGAAAAAGTATTGAGAACTATTTAAATGTCATTGTCAGAGGGTTTAAAAGGTTCAGGGGAGGGGCTGGCCCCGTGGCCGAGTGGTTAAGTTCGCGCGCTCCGTTGCAGGCGGCCCAGTGTTTCATCGGTTCGAATCCTGGGCGCGGACATGGCACTGCTCGTCAGACCACGCTGAGGCAGCGTCCCACATGCCACAACTAGAGGAACCCACAACGAAGAATATACAACTATGTACCGGGGGGCTTTGGGGAGAAAAAGGAAAAAAAAAAAAATCTAAAAAGAAAAAAAAAAGGTTCAGGGGACCTTTTTTATTTAGGTTATCACATCAAAAGTCATCGTGCTCTATAGTAACTAAATGATGTTTTCACATGAAGATTGCTTATGTGAAACCTTTGAGCTAGTTTTCTTTCTTTTTTTTCCTGTTAAGAATCCCTTTAGTGTGCATTTAGAAGTTTCACAGTTAGCTTTTTTTCTTTAACTTTTTTTAAAAAAAAAAAAAACATCAAACTTACAGAAAAGTTGCAATACAGGACAAAATACTATTTTTTCTGGAAATTTTGAGAGTAAGTTGCTGACATGATACCCTGTCACCCTTGAATACTTCTGTGTGTATGTTCTACCTTCTACATAACCAGGAAAAACCATCAAAATCAGGAAATTAACAGTGATACATTACTACCATTTAATCCTCAGACCCCATTCAGATTTCTCCAGCTGTTTCTATAATGTCCTTTACAGCAAGAAGATTCAGCTCAGAACCACACATTGTATTTAGTTCTCACATCTCTTCACTCTCCTTCAGTCTGGAACAGTTCCTCAGTCTTTCATGACCTTGACACTTTTGAGGATTACAAGCCAGTTATTTTGTAAACTATCCCTCAATTAGAGTTTGTTTTTTCATGGTTAGGTTCACGTTATGCATATTTGGCAGGAATATCACATAAGTGATGCTGTGTTCTTTTCATTATCAGGTGGCATGTAATTTTTGTTTGTCCTGTTACTGATGATGATCACTTTGCTCAAAGTGGTGTCTACCAGGTTTTCCACTATATAGTTCTTTTTATCTTTGTAATAGTAAATATTTTGGGGAGAAGCACTTTGAAACTATATAAATCTTCTGTTCATCATCAGAGTTTCAATTTATTCACTTACTTATTAATGTCAATATGGACTCATGAAGTTCTGTTTTCTTCAATGGGTTATAATCCAAAACTATCATTATTATTTTGATGCTTCCTTGTCCCAGATTTGGCCAGTGGAAACCCCTTCAAAATAATTTCTATATCCTTTTAACGTATCCTCTTCATTCTGAGTACTTCCTTGCTTTCTGTCACAAAATGTTCCATACTCGTCTTGTACTTTCCCTGCCTCAATCCTGGAATTAGCCGTTTCTCCAAGGAGTCTGGTTTTTTTAAGTGGAGAATGATATTTAGGAGTTAATATCTGGATACTAGAAGCTGTTGTAGTGTCACTGCTCCTAGATGCTCTCAGTGACAGGACTAGAGACTATATGTATGTATATCATACATAGAGATATACACACATTTACACCTATATTTTATATCAATTTATATGTAGTAGAAGCCATGTGTTCATGCCAGTATCTCCATTTCCAATACAGTACCACAGATTTCCATATATGTAACTCCCTTCTCTGACAGAAAAAACTGGCCTTCATTGTCCTTATTATATTTTTCTTATTTGATCAGTCCTCCTTTGTATAACCTAGTCATCCATTGCCACTGCCAGCTTCTCCTCAGTGCAAATGCTCTCCTTGCCTCGTTTGGGTTCTGACATCCTTTACCATGGCCACTGTTCTGTGTGGACACTTCTCAACTGCTTGGGCTCTGATATACTCATACAAGGCTGCCCCTAATATATTGGTGCCCTCTTCACCCCACTCAAGTTCTGACACTTTGCCCTGGACCAGTGCCATGCATAGAAGCTCTCCTCACTATATTTGGGCTCTGTGGTGCTGCCCCCGCCCCCCTGTCCCCATGTGGGTGCCTCGCTTACCCTGTTTAGGCTCTGAAACCCACACCAGACCACCTTCATGCATAGGTGTCCTCTTCACTATGCTCAGGCTTTGACTCCTCATGCTAGGCCGTCCTTTAGCGTGGATACCTTCTTCATCCATCTCAGACTCCAGCATTCCAAGTCAGGCAATTCTCCTGCCTGAATGCCCTTCTTACCCTGCTCGGGCTCTGATTTCCCATGCTGTCAGCCCTCCATGTAGAATTCCTCCTCACCTCATTCAGGCTTCCCACGCCACACAGGCACTCTCTTCATGCTGGTTGGTCTTAGCAGCCTGCCCTGGGCTGCCCCTACTCCCTGCATGGACATTCTTCTCTCATCTTGCATTTTGACACCCCATACTTGGTTACCCCTTTGCTTATTTGTAAAATATGTGTATTTTCCCTGACTTTATGCTTTTCTGCTAACATCTAATGGGTGATGTGTTAAATTTTTAAAATGAGGACAGGATATAAGTACATTGACTGTGTTTTTTAAACAAAAATTGGAATATGACCAGATTATAGTATAGAATATTTGAAGTCAGTACTGTCCTGAACGGTTTTGGGCATATGATCACCATTAAAATAAAGAACAAAGGAGAGTTTAAATTTCTAATAATGGAGGAGTACCTCCTATGGAACCAAACTTCCAACAGCTAACAATTACAGATTCTGGACAAAATATGAAAGAAATATGTTATCTGAAAGCATTGGAAAGTGACCAAAACCAACCTGTTTTTATGGCTTTTTTGCCCAAGGGCAGGCCCCAGTTTTAGACTCAGGGTGACCAAAACTTGGGTAGTAAATCCATAGTTTTACTGGCTTAAAAAAACGTAGCAACTACAGCAGCTGGTAAGTAAGTGGAGAAATCTTGGAATGGAGAATACTGAGAAGGCTTTTTTGTGTATAAATTCTCTGGCTGATCCAAATCTCTAGCCGATCCTTGAACTATGCATATCTGGGTCACAGTCTGAGCAGCCCATCTAAGGCTAAAATAACTGAATAGAGATTTATGATTCTACAAGGATGACCAACTTGTCCCAATTTCCTTGAGACTGTGAAAGTTCTGTCATCTGGGAAAACCCTCAATCCCAGGCATGCTAGGACATTTGGTTATTTGGTTACCCTAGGCTGCTGCCCACCACAAGTGAGACAGAACTTGAGTTTGAGTCCAGACAAGTTAAATACATGCTTTAAAAGTAAAATAAACAGGGGGCTGGCCCTGTGGCTGAGTGGTTAATTTCATGGGCTCCGCTTTGGCAGCCCAAGGTTTCGCTGGTTCCAAACCTGGGCGCAGACATGGCACCGCTCATCAAGCCATGCTGAGGCGGTGTACCACATACCACAACTAGAAGGACCCACAACTAAGAATACACACTATGTACTGGGGGGGCTTTGGGGAGAAAAAGGAAAAATAAAATGTTTTTTAAAAAAGTGAAATAAACAGAGAAAAATTCCTATACTCTTCAGAGGAATATAACAGAACCCAGAAATCCTGTAACATATCTTTACATTGTCCAGGGTACAAACCAAAGTTATTAGGTCATATGAAGAAGCAGGAAGATGTGACCCATACACAAGAGAAAAGGAGTCAATGGTGACGGACTGCAAAATAATATAGATATTGAAACTGGGAGACAAGGATCTTAAACAGCTATAATAATTGCACTCAAAGATGTAAAGGAAAATATACTTGTAATGAATTAATGAATAGGAAATCTCAGCAAGAGAAACTATAAAAAAAGAACAAATTGGAAATTCTAGAACTAAAAATTACAATATCTGAAATAGATAACTCATTAGACAGGCCTAACATAAAATTAAGATGACAGAAGAAGGAGTAAGTGGACTTGAAGGTATATCAGTGAAAGTATTCAGTCTGATTAACAGAAAAAAACATTGTGGGAAGAAAGAACAGAGTCTCAGGGAACTTTGGGAAAATATGAAAAAGTCTAACATACATATAATTCAAGTCCTAGAAGGAAAGGACCAAGAGAATGGAGGAGAAAAAGTATTTGAAGAAATAATGGCTCAAGTTTGCTGAAAAACATAATTTTACAGATAAGTTTAGTGAAGCCAAGTGGGATAAATTCAAATAAAATCACACCTAGGCATATCAGAGTCAAACTGCTGAAAACCAAAGGTAAAGAGAAAATTTTGAAAGCACTTAGAGAAAAAGAATACATTGTGTATAGGAAAACAACAATACAAAAATCACTGATGTCTTATCAGAAACAATAGAGGCTAAAAGATAGTGGAATGCCGTCTTTAAAGTTCTGGAACAAACTATCAACCCAGAATTCAGTATCAAGTAAAAATATTCTTTAAAATTGAAGGCAAAATAAAGATATTTCCAAGTAAATGAAAACTAAGAAAAGTTGTCACTCACACAGTTGCACTACTGGAAATACCAAAGGAGGTTCTTTAGACTGAAGATGATACCAGATGGGAACTCAGATCTTCATGAAAAAATGAAAATCACAAATGTTAAGCATGTGGGTAAATACAAAGTACTAGTTTTTTCCTCTTCATCTCTTTAAATTACAATTGCTACATAGATAATTCCTGTTATTCTCCTTGAGGCATTTTTTTAGGGAGGATGTAGAGAAGGAATAGTCTTGCTGGGAAGAGGGAATCTGCTACTAAGGCTTCCAAAATGGTATCCTTATTAAACTCAGAATGCTCAACTCTGAAAAACTTTACTCTAAGTTGCTAATATTTGTAATCCTTTTCTTTTCAGATATCAAACCAGATGTGGAACTAAAAAGCACTCAGGAGCAATCTGTGGCCACAGGTAATATCATGTCTTTCCTCTCTAGAAATACACCTTTAACTGAAATTACCAAGACAGAGAAATATTCTGATTGCAGTAAAAATGCTATCGAGATACTTTGGGGGAAAAAATGTGGTTGTGTCTTCCTGATAAAAAAAATCACTCATCCATTTAGAGCATATAAGTTCTTTGGCATCATAGGGCCAAACCACACCCCACCTAATGTTAATCACTTTTTTTTTCCTTAAAAAAATTTTTCAACTGATTGGTTTTGAACAAAGATAGTTTTTGTTGAATAATGTAGAGGCTTGTATTTGAATGACTTGTGCTTTTCATCGTAGAACATAGTTAGCAACCTTTTTTTATAAAGAGCCAGATAGTAAATATTTTAGACTTTTTGGACCACATAGGGTCTCTGTTGCATATTCCTCTTTATATTTTTTACAAACCTTTAAAAAAGTAAAAACCATTCCTACCTCCTGGGTTCATACAAAAGCAAGCCATGGCTAGATCTGGCCCTTGGGCCATAGTTTGGCGACCTCTGCTCCAGGATAAACTATAAACATTTAAAATTATTTCCTAAAAATAACTTCCATATTTTCTCTATTGATTAACTCACTTTGAATCAAAGCTTGTGCTATATTACAAAATTTACCACTTGTGCCTTTTTGTGTTATTGTGAGTTATAACCTTATATATATGTGTTTTTTTTAGAGTGAATTTCTTTTTTAAGATTGGCCCCAAGCTAACATCTGTTGCCAATCTTCCTCTTTTTTTTCTTCTCCCCAAAGCCCCCCAGTACATAGTGGTATATCCTAGTCGTAGGTTCTTGTAGTTCGTCTCTGTGGGGTGCCACCTGAGATGGCTTGATGAGTGGTGCTAGGTCTGCGCCAGAATCTGAACCAGTGCACTCCGGGCTACCAAAGCAGAACACGTGGACTTAGCCACTCAGCCAGGGGCCAGCCCCTAACCTTATATTTTAATTTAAACTAAATTTAAACTAATTTTAACTGTACTTCATATTAGTTGTTCAGGTGTGCACTTTATGTTAGTCATTTCAGGCTTGAGAAAAGAGAACCACTGTTTAGAACAGTGTCTTAGGGTTCATAGAGTATATGTTACAATATGCAGGAATTAGAAACTTTACCTATTTATAAATCAAAACATGAGTTCATGATGACCACATTTTCAGAACCTCTTAGTCATGGATTTTATGAAATGTTTCCATTTTACTGCTGAATTCCAGTAAAAGTCCTGCAACATGTGTTTGGCAGCTGAAAGGAATGCCACTGCAGAGTTTACAGTCACCTCTGCTGCTTCAGCCCAGCTTAAACACCACGGAATTCAGTGTCTTTGACTATTTGTGGCATGTAATAGGTTCTCTGAATATTGAGAAGGAGTTTGATAGAAAGTGGGTAACTTTTCAGTTCATTTCTTCTGTTAGCATCTTTTGTTGAGCTACCATGCTTACATGTGAAATAATTCCAGCTACATTGTTTCTTTTTTCTTACTTCTAATATTATCAATATTTATTGTGCAAAATTATATTTCCATTAAATTTGATTTTAACAAGTTTGCTGTTTATTTAAGCATGCTTTTATTATGTCTGCTCTCTTTCACTAACGAACTCCCATAACACTTTGTATTTCCCTTAATTTCTTACGTTATAGATATATAATCTCTCTGCATTATAGACTTCTGTTATCTCTTGTTTAAGTCTTGCATTATAGTCACGGGCTTGTCTAATCTACAACTGCAAAGTATAAACTCCTTGAGGATAGGAATTATGCCTTATTCATCTTACCTACAGCCTTGTCAGCATTTAGTAAATGTTTGAAGAAATAAAGGATCTTGGGGGCCAATATGTTTTCCTCAGAATCACATTTATAATGTGAACAGACAGGGAAAGTAGGATTTGGTATACAGAAGCTCATATGCTTCCTCTCAGGAAAGCGTCTTTCCCAAATTGGATTATGCCAGTATTTTCAGGCTTACTATTTCTCATCACCATATATTAATACTTCTTGGTCATCAATAGCAATAGCATCCTGCTGAATATTGAGACATACCAAAGGAGAGAGAATGTCTGTCTAGAAGGAACTTGAATTCATTTTAACTCAGATGAAGGAAATATTTGAGAAAATCTTGTCTAATGGAAAGGTACATCAACCCTGGACATGTATTTCTAAACCTCAAAAGTTTTCATATATATCCCACTTGGAGTATATGTGAAAGAGATACTGTCTATCATGAGATTGTATGAAGCTGAAATGGGAGTCTACTTATTACATGTTTATAAAAACCCTTTAAAGTTGACTGCATAGTTAAAATTCTTTTTATCTCCCAGAAGGTCCAGTGATTTTGAATGACTACAATTTAACCAAACCTCATGAAACAGAAAATGTGGATAGTGCAGAAGGCCCAACAAATGAAGATGAAGATATAGGAGGTGAGCCATAGTGTACAGACTAGAAACTAATGGTTATAGATGTGGTCGAGGCTTAATATGAAGAAGAAATCTGGAACTCTCCAAGGAAAACTTGCATTTGTGGGTTAAGTTGGGAGTAATTCAGTTTTGTTCATTTTACAAATATTTACATTTAATAATTTGCTATAGAATATCAGAAAATTTTGAGAATTTAAGGTGCTTATTCAGTGTTCAAGTTATACTAACTTCATTTTTAAAATAACATTTATTTTACTCTTTTGTATTATAAAAGTAATGCACGTTCATTGTAGAAAGTTTGTCCGGGGTGTTTTGTAACACCAAGAACCAATTCTCCAATTCTCCAGACACCAACTGGGCATCCAGCAATCCAAACTCTCATACTAACTTCTAGAGTTAATGCTTGGTCTCACAAGACTGCCCTCACTTCAGACACCAGTTGAAAGTACCAGGTCCCAGGTTACCTGCACGTCTGTCTAACTTGGCTACAAATTCAGGGTTTTGCACAACCTCCCCTCAGATTCAATAATTTGCCAGAATGACTCACAGAACTTAGGAAAGCGCTTTTCTTGCCATTAGTGATTTGTTATAACAGACACAACTCAGGAAGAGCCAAATGGAAGAGATGCGTAGGGCAAGACATGAGGTGGGAGAGCCTGGAGCTTCCATGGCTTCTCTGGGCACACTACCCTTCCAGCACCTCTGTGTGCTCACCAACCCAGAAGCTCTCTGTATCTTATTGTTCAGGAGTTTTCGTAGAGCTCAATCTGCAGTCCCTTCTCCCTTTCCTGGAGGTTGGTGGATGAGGCTGAAAGTTCCAATCCTCTAATCACTTGGTCTTTCTGATGACTAACCCACACTGAAGCTATCAAGGCGCCCCATCCTAAGTCACCTCAGTAGCATAGACTCAGGTGTGATTGAAAAGGGCTTGTTATGAATAACAAAAAAACACTCAGCAAACTCCAAGGGTTTTAGGAACTCTGTGTCTAGAATCTGGGACAAAACCCAAATATTATTTTTTGCATTGTACCACAGGCTACCCCCTGGTCTTTGACCACAAATCCCTTATAGCAAAAGGACCATAAAAGTCAAGAGATACTGGCACATTAGTAGGGTCCATTCAGTCATTAATGATTAGTCCAGTCCATTATATCATATGAAAATGTCTCCCAAGGTAAAGGCCACTCAGGTTTGCAGACTTCCATTTGATCTTGTCAGGTTCCAAAAGCAAGAGTGGTCTCAGCAATATATGCCTTCACCTTTTTGGTCATCTGGTATAATTGAGCTAAGAGACAATATTATTCTCTTACTCTGAGCCTCTCTTGAGATTTTAATATAATATTGGACTTCCTTCATTACATAAACCATTGCTTCATTCCTTTATCCTCAGCTACATTCTTCAATCTTTCCGTTTATACCTGAACTTTTCCACTTTTGGAAGGAACATTAGGTTTAGCCACTGTACTGCAGCAGCAGTACTAGTCTAACAAGTGCCTCCCCCTCAGTCCTATTCATATAGGGTAGAGTTACTTAGGTGCAGAACTAGAGGGCTGTTTTTACCACTAGGCAACATAGCTGCATTCACTGCTAACTTCAGTTTTGCCAAATGGAGTGAAGGCACAACCTGCCCTATCAGGCCTTTAGGAATTCTGACATAAAGATTTAAAGCTATAGTTACAGTTTCTTGCCTAGGAATCATCCCTGTTTCCAGCGCTTGTAGTTGCGGCCCTGGTCCTGTGACCACTGCATCAAGTAGGAAAGAGAAAGTTGAAGTGATGTGGGGAAGAAAAAGAAAGTATAGTCATCATACCAGTGTCCTCTCCCCTTGGGAAAAATTTCACAGTCATACTAGCATCCTCCTCCATCCCCTCTTCCCCAGATCCACCAGAAAAACAGAGGAATTTATTTAGTGAGGACACTCCCTTAGCCCCTCTCGTGTTGAGTGTGAGCACACACTCTTGAAGACATGTAAACCAACCCTTCATGCCCACGTCTCTCCCTGTCTTAAACAACCAGTGTTTCAGTTGCCTATTCCAGTTCTCGATGAAACTATTATTCTAAGGAAGGTATCTCTCTGCCCATTGTTTGACATTATGGGCTGTAAAGCATGTTCCTTGGCCTGAAGAAATGTGACTTGGTGGTCCAAATTGGTGCAATATCTTCTGTTCTGGTTGTTTTATAGTACTCTGACCATTTGCGTCAACCATCAGGTAAGCAAAGCCTAATCCAGAGTCAATGTCTATCCTATCAAAACCCATTTGTAGCCCCTCTGGAGCTACTGGCATTGGTTCAGTGTAATCCACTTGCCGCTTAGGTGTGGAACCTTCCCCTGAGGAATTTTCCCCGTAGCCACCTGCAGCTTCTGTCTTTCTTGCTGACAGACAGAAAAGTTCTTGTTGGCACTTTGAGCCTCAGAACGTGCAAAAAGAATATGTCCAGATTGAGCCCTTTGCCTTACTGCGGTCCCTAAATGTCTACTCATTTCATGGACCCATGTGGCCACCTCAAGTGAGTATACCATGATATCCACTTTTTGGTTCCAATCACCTTCCAAACCTGGGTATCAACATGTCCTACTTTAATGCAGCCCTCAAATTCCCGTAGTGATTTCCATAGGACCATGCCGCATTTGGGCATCCCCTTAATAGATCAAGTTTCCATTGCCTTTCTGCCTACATGGCCAGGCCATTGGCCATCATCCGTGAGTCAGGTAAAAACCAAAATGTAGAGGCTTTTATCATTGTTCAGTTCTTCTATCACTGCTAGGAAAACAGCATGTAATTCATCCTACCAAGCTGATTTGTTTTTACCTTCTTCAATCAGAAGGGTGATTTTCCAAACAGGGTATTGTCCGTGTATCTTAGAACTGCCATCCATAACCCAAGCACCTCTTTGTTGGTCTATCAAGAGCTGTTTATAGGGCACTGTCCAAGTAATGATAGAATCCGGCAGCTCTTCAGACAGTTCCAAAGTCAGTCCTAGGAGAGAAGAGGCTCCCTGCTTGTCTGTATCTCCTGCTTGCATTCCCCAGGTAGCATAATCCTCTATAAACTATTTCTACTTTATTATGGAATTCTTCTGGGCATTGCCCTCCCCGTTAGAGCATTTCTCTGACACCGCCTAAGACATCATGAGTATTTCAGATATTAAGATTGTTTTTTGTCCTGCAATCATAGGGGCAGTTCCAATTAATGTCCGATAGCAGACTAATAATTGCCCCTGAAATGGAAATTCTCTATTCCATAGTCCCAATAGTCATCGCTGGGAAGCACTCACAGGCTTGCCATAAGACCCAGTCTACACTCCACATAGCGCTATTGCACAGAATTTGTCTGTACCAGCACTCCAGCTTCTCTTCTACCCTGTGTGGACTTGGGCAATCTTATCCACTCCCATTCAGCATATCCGATTAATATTGCTTGAAGGACCAATTTACATGCCTTCTGTTTTACAGAAAGTTTCCCAGTCGGACACAATGTCCGTCCACGTAATATGTTCATGTAAAAGAAACTCAACCACTTCACACATACCAGTTTTCCTCCAGATTTTCACCTTAATCTGTCAACCCTTACATTCATAACTGTAACCTCCATTAGAACTTCATCAACAGGTTTTGATTTAATAGAACTAGGTAGAAGTGTTCCCCAGTCAGACATAATATCCATTCCCACAAAATATTCAGGTAAAGGAGATGCAACTTTTTCACATAAAGTCTGTTTAAACATTCCAATTTTCACCCAAACTTCTACCATAATCCTATCAACCCCTATATTTCTATACTCTCTCAGTCTAATTGAAGCCCCTTTATGGCTTTACTAACAAGTTTTGGTACCATAGTGCATGAGGCACTCATGTCAGGGAGTCTCAGAAACTTTTCTTCTCCACCCCCTGACCATTTTACCCCTTCATGTGCAAAAGGCTTTGGGTCATGAGTGAGAAGCTGAGCCAAGGTACTGTGGCCCTTTTGTCATGACAAAGATTAATCTGCCTATTGTCCTAGGCGATTTCAGATTGTAATCTTTGCCTTCTGGCTTTTTAAATTCCTCCAAATGGAGTGAATAGAGTGGACTTGTTTGGGGCCCTTTAAGGTAGGAGAATCAGCAGCAGGTCCCTTGGGTCCACCCAACCTTCCATAGTGCTGTATTAAGACCTTTGTTTCAAGCCCATCAATGTCCATTTTATTTATCCCATTTCTTAATAACCATCTAAAGATTTTCGCCCTGCTGAGACAAATCTCTTGACTCTCCCCTTTCTTTTTCTTCTTTGCTTTAGCCCTATCAATATTTCCTTTATTCATCTTATTTCTTTTTCTTTGTTTCTTTTTTTATTTTTTTTGCTGAGGAAGATTCACCCTGAGCTAACATCTGCTGCCAATCTTCCTCCTTTTTGTTTTTTTGTATGTGAGCTGCTGCCACTGCATGGCTGCTAACAGACAAGTGGTGTAGGTCTGCGCCCAAGAACCAAACTTGGGCCACAGAAGCAGAACGCGCAGAACTCAACTACTAGGCCACCGGGGCTGGCCCTATTCATCTTATTTCTTAATAACCATTTACAGTTTTCCACCTTGCTGGAATAAGTCCCTTGACTCATCCTTCTGCCTCTTCTTGTTTTCTTGTTCATTAACCTAATGTTTTTATTATCATGTGAAGACCCAATAGGGGAAGCTGAGACCGCAGATTCAATAAGGCTTCTAGCACTGTTGCTTGATCTTGCAGCAGTAACGGTACATGGGATGCCCACGCAAAAGGGGCCTCTGTTCTAACCATGTTTTCTTAGATTCCATATTTGTCTCTTTGGCATCTGTTCATCACAGGACCAATTATATTAACTATATTTTCTTATTTTCTGAATTTTTGATGCTTTGACATTTGAGGGCCTTACAGACCCAAGGAAAGACTGCCCCTCTCAGGGATAGCCAGTTCTTAGAGATAGTAAAGGGCTTGGCCAGGACCATGCTTTTCATATGCAAATTAACCAGTCCAGACTCTATACCCATTAGCCATCTCATTAACTAACTCTCATACTCTAAACTAGTATTTCCCCTTCTTGAATTCACCCAGGGCCAAGTACCAGACAACTAGAGACCACTCTTATGTCCCAAAGCCTGCTGGGATTATTCAAACCAGCCAATCCTAAACTGTTTATCCTTCCTGCTTTGCCTTTTCTCGGAAACTCCAATAAAGACTCTGGCCTAAGATTTTTCTTCACTCTTCTTTTCTGCCTCCTGACTGACACTGGTGCTTTCCCCAGTGGCCCTGTGTAGCATGTGGTGACCCCTCTCTATGGGGCTTGTGAATATAATAAAGTACTTCTTTCCAAGCCCCATTCTCATCTCTTCCAGTGGCTGCACCAACTTTACCATACCACGTCCAGCATGTACATTCTTAGAACACCCCCTTAAGTCATAGCATTTACCATGAGCTAGATAACAGGCATATTCTGTGGGTGAATATCTTGGTTTTTATAAAGCCAGTCCCATATGGTTGACCTACAAAGCATATCAGTTACTCCATCTAGAGTGTTCCATTGGCATTTATAGAGGGAATGGACAGTCTTCTTTTTCCGGGTAAATAAACCTTACAGTGGTTTATTACAGTCCACCAGCCTGGCTCTTCTCTCAGGAAAAACCTGCTGTAGTCTGGATCATGTGTAACTATCTGTGATTGTTCCATATGAGGCGTGGGTCCTGTGTCAACCCAAACATGCTCTTCCGTTCTGTAGCATTCAAAACCAAAGACACTGCCCCTAGATTAGTCACCCTCATGATCCATATTAATAAAGGTTCTCAGGAAGCTGATGATACTAATTCATAAAATAAGACAGCTCTTCCACACTATACCACCTGGTTTCATGGTTTTGCCCTCCCCCCCAACATGAACTACCTTTTGGTGAGCAGAGATCTTGGAGGTACTCTCTCCAGCATAATTTTTCCTTTTAGGGGAAGCTTTGATCCTAATATCTAAAGCTAAAACCAACCAAAATCTGAAACTGGTCCATCATCAAGGTCTGATCCAGAACTCTCTTTTCATTTCATTTTAGCTATTACAGATAACAGTAACCAAGAGATTGTACATTTCACTTTTTTATTAGTTTGCATTTCCTTATGCATCCAGTGAACCAGCTCCCCAGGGATTGGATCCATCACTTTAGTAACTGATCGCAGACAGCTCCTGCTCCATGGTCAGGAATCAGAGGTTCCTCATTTCCTGTTCTTTCTTCCTTTCTCATTCCAAACCACATGTTTCTATGAGCCAGGACTATTCTAGCAAGTCCCACTCATGATACCAATTCTGTGGTGTTTTCCAACACCAGCAACCAATTCTCTAGATACCAACTCACCACCAATTCAATTCTGATACTAACTCCTAGAGTTAGTGCAGAATCCACTGGTTAAGGGCTCAGTCCCACAAGACTAACGTCACTTCAGACACCAGTTGAAAGTACCAGGTCCCCAGGTTACCTGCACTTTAGCCCAGCTTGGCCACTTAGGGGTTTCCCAGAAATCCCCCTCAGGTTTGATAATTTGCTAGTATGATTCACATAACTTAGGAAAGTGCTTTACTTACTATTGCCGGTTTATTATAAAGGATAATATTCAGGGAAAGCCAAATGGAATCGATGCATGGGACAAGGTCTGGGGTTGGAAGGCATGGAGCTTCCATGCCTTCTCTGGGCACACTACCCTTCTAGCACCTCCATGTGTTCACCGGAAGCTCTCTGAATCTCATTGTTCAAGAGTTTTTAAAGAGCTCAATCTGCAATCCCCTCTCCCCTTCCTGGAGGTTGGTGGATGGGGCTGAAAGTTCCAATTCTCTAATCACTTGGTCTTTCTGGTGACCAACCCATACTGAGGCTATCAAGGGGTATCACTCTAAGTCACCTCAGTAGCATAAACTCAGGTGTGATTGAAAAGGGCTTGTTATGAATAACAAAAAAACACTCAGCAAACTCCATGGGTTTTAGGAACTCTGTATAGGGAATTGGAGATAAAGACCAAATATGTTTTTGTGTTTCATCACAGTTTGGAAAGTTCATAGAAGTAGAAAGAAAACAGAAAAACCCACCTCTATTCTGTTACTCAAAGATAGTCTGTATTAGCATTATGGAATACTTCTAGGCTTTTTTGGTGAATTTTGAGTACTATATTTATATTAACATTGCACACATTTTATGCTAATATTTATGTTGATAAATCTGATCACTGTTGCTTTATGAATGTCACTCAGATCTCATCTTAGGTGTCATTCCTTCAGAGAGATTTTCCCTGACAACCCAGTCACTATTTTAACACATTACCCTATTTTAATTCTCTGCATGGCACTCACCACAGATAATTTGGGAGTTTTATTTGTTTATTGTCTCTCTCCCTCCACCCTTCTTGAGCCAGGAGCTTGGGCTGTCTTTTTCACTGCTAGGTATTTGTAGCACCTAGAACAATACTTGGCCCATAGTAGGTGTGCAATAAATGTTTGCTGAGTAAGTGACTCAATGAATGCCTTAGATTAATTATATGTGTATATATATGTGCTTCTTAAAGAAAGAAAAGAAAAAGAAAAGAATTGTTTCTTGGGATCTTTTCTTTTCTAAGAGACCAAGAAATAGAGTTCTATGTCTAAAACTTCAGAGAATCAAATCACAGCTTCAACTAACATTCCAGCTCTGCCTAGCTGTACATTAATTTGTACCAGTTCTTAACCACAGAGACTGAAAAATGCTGCCTGGCACAGGATGTGGTCATTTGTGCTGAGGAAAGGCGTATGGTGTTCTACCAGCTTCATGCAACTTCTTGAAGGTGACATCCATGGAGTCACATTCAGAATGAGGCAAATGATAGCTGTGCCTTTGGCTTGTGTTTTTCTGAGTTAGGGTTTCTGAGTTCTGGTAGGTAATGCCATTAAGTTCATCTTTGAAATGATGACCCCTATACAACTTTTGGTCTGGGAATTTATATTTTATGTTAGAATTTGCGCAGGGTTCAGAAATGGCCTATGAGTTTTATATTTTCAGGTAATTGGGGACAAAAACCAGAAATACTCAAACGTAAACAAGAAACCAAATCATTTCCATCCAACAATAGGAGTTTAAAACAAATATTGTAAAAACCTATGTGGTGCAGCACTTATCCTGGAGTCCATACAATAGATTGCAGACCTCTGCATTTGACCCTGCTCCACAAGTGCTTCCAAGGAGAAAAGAGGTTCAGTCTCTGTGGTCCACTCAGTTTGAGTTATCTTTGACTGCTGTAGCTGCCTATGCTATTTCTATCACCTTACTTCCAACTACATGTCAGTGGATTAACGGGTTATCTGTATATTTTTCTCAGTTGTTAGGAGTCTGGGAGTGTCATTCAGTTCTTGGCAGAGACTAGAAGATATAATCAATCATTCTAAATAATTTGGGAAAGAGAGAAGAAATGGGATTCTTTCCTCCAAGCCTGACTTAGAAATGAATAGACTAAGTTTAGTATTGAAAGATGAATCCGTTATTTCATGATTAAGCTCCAAACTGATTACTCTTCTGTGAATGTTGGCACTTAATCTGGGTCATATACCTTTGGAAAAGGTTGTTACTAGGCGCCTGCTTTTTAGAAAGATTTGATATGATGAGTATATACAAATTATACATGCAGAATTATATAAAATAATAGAATTAAAAAGTACCATTGCCTGATAAAAGATATACCTATTGCATAAAAAGGTAATTCTGCCATATGCAGCACAGGGAAACATTAAGACTAGAATTAGGATTATATTTTTAAAGGTAGTTAGGAAATTTAGCTATAATATAAAAATGAATATAAATAACTTTAAAGCATGCTTTAGTGGATCCTATTCTTTTCTTTTTTTTTCCTGAGGAAGATTCACTCTCAGCTAGCCCTGAGCTAACATCTGTGCTCATACTCCTCTATTTTTTAGTATGTGGGCCACCAGCACAGCATGGCAACTAACAGCTCTTAGAAAATTATTTTATAGAAAATTAGAAATACTACGTTATTTTTCTCTTGTAGAGAATTGTTTGAGAAACAAAATGAAATATTTGGAAAAAAATTTTAAAAGGTATTAACGTTTAGCATAAATTCACTTGTTTCCCACCCCACAGATATTTTGATCATTTTTTTTACAATATATACTGAGCCTAGCACAAGAGTTGCCAAATTTTTTCTGTAAAGGGCCAGAAAGTAAATATTTTAGGCTTGTGGGCTATATGTTCTCTGCTGCAACTTTTCAACTCTGCTGTTGTAGTGAAAAGCAGCCATAGAAGATACATAAATGGATGCGTGTGGCTGTGTACCAATAACTTTATTTCCAAAAACAGGCAGTGGGTCAGATTTCATCTGCAGGCCGTAGTTTGCTGACTCCTGGCCTAGTGTGTATGTTTATTGTGTGATGAGTTAAGAAAGCTTCTGGTCCTTGAAAGGAACGGTGTTCATATAATCATTTCAAAAGGGCATCAATGGGGACTCTAACACTAATATTTTTTAAATTGGAAAAACATACATCACTAAGAGCTCTGTTTATCACACACGTATATAGTGAGTATAGCTCTGTACCACTACAATTTGCATATATTAACTGATCACAAATAAAACCATATGTGGATTAAATGTTGTGTTACCACTTGATTGATTCCTCCTTTCTTCCTGAAAATTTACATCTAATAGACTAATGCACTGGATATATTTACATCAACTCAAGTTTATTTCCTCCACGAGGCCTTCTTGTACTACCCCAGCTTCCCCCAAGTGTAGTCTTAGAGCTGGGTTTTTGGAGTGTGTTTGATTAGTACTTGTTTAAGCACCTAATTATACCCTACCTGGAGTTGTTTGTGCATGACAAACTTTCACCCCGTTACATTATAAACTTTTTGAAAAAAAAAGAGCCTTAGTAGCCCACATTTACATCTTTCTAAAAATACCTACCTATGAAGTGATATAATCCACCTGAATTGAAAAGCACAAGAAATGAAGAGGTTCAGGGTTCTTTTTCCAGCCTGGTCCTTGACTCCTGTGAGCAGTGATTATTTCTCTTCTTAATGGTAACCAACTGCAACTGTTGTCAGACTGATCTTGAGCAGTAGGAAATAACCCAGGGATCCCCAAGTCTTTATTTTTGTTTACTGTTGGGAATATCATGGGTACTCCACTGAATCTAAAGGATATTGAGACCTTCTTTTTGGACCTAAAATGTCATTGAAATACCGTAATGTCAAAAGCAGAACCTAAAGCAATATTTATAACATATTGTGAGAAAGAATTTCCCTATTGCTTGTATCTGGCCTGTGTTCACAGAGGAGCACGATAAAATAAAAGCCTCTGGATATCAGGACTGTAAGACGTGTTTAACAGTAGTGTACCCAGGATTATAACTAGGTAGAGATGAGACAGGAGATGGTGGATATTATCCCAGCAAGGCTCTATGACAAAGAAATGCAGTTAGGGACAGAATGACTGAGGTGGAACCTCACAGCTTTTCATTTCAGTTTGTCTTCCTCTGAAATTGGGTCCCCATCTTGTCGTATCCCACTTAGAATATGGAAGGAAAGATTCTGTTATGAGCATGTATGTTCTGAGGTTGTGATTCTGCTTGCATATGCTGGTGGCATTACTTTTCCTCTTTGAATAATTAGGGAATATAAATTTGGTTACCAACTCCCTGCATTTAACACTCTACTGGCCCCCATTTTTCAGCAGCCCCCTAACAATCCCCATCTCTTTGTACTTGCACTAGCAGTTTGTTCTTGAGCTGCTATGGGGCAAAAAGTACATAATATACTCAATATCCATCAGCATCAGCTTTTACCCTGCTTAAGTTGCACTTTTACCCTTTGTATTAGTTTTCCTAGAGGTTCTATAATACATTACCACAAACGAGGTGGCTTACAACAACAGGAATTTCTTCTCTCACAGTTCTAAGGGCTAGAAGGCCCAAATCAAGGTGTCAGCACGGCCATGCTCCCTCTAAAAGCTCTAGGGAAGAATCCTTTCTTGCCTCCTTCTAGCTTCTGGTGACTCCCAGCAATCCTTGGTGTTCCTTGGCTTGTAAACTACATCACTCCAACCTCTGTCTCTCTTGTCACATAGCTGTCTTGCCTGTGTGTGTCTCTGTCTATCTTCTCCTCTTCTTATAAGGACAACAGTCATTGGATTAAGGGCCCACCCTAATCCAGTGTGACCTCATCGTAACTAATTACATGTACAAAAGTCATGTTCTGTGGTTCCTGGCAGACATGAATTTTGGGGGGACAACTCAAGGCACTACACCCTTCATCTCACAAATCTTTACAACTGAATATCAAATATACCTGGTACTCATCATGAAATAGATTTCTTTTTAATTAATTGTACACTGGTGATCAATTGGTTTATTTATTTAATTATCTCTGTTGTAAAAGAGTTAGAATCATGCCGGATCCCATGAGAAAAGTTGAATTTGATAATTTTTTGAAAGGCCTTCAATTTTCTCTATTGTGATACCTTGTGTGATGCTTAGATCAAAAACAAGAACTTTAATTAGAAAGTTTGCTGAAAAAAATCATTCTTCCTCCCTTAGGAGGTACAGCTCCCATCTTCAGTAGCTTTCCATGTCAGAGTCTCAGTCTCTTTTGAGGTGTACAACTTTCTGCGCTCATGAGAAATACAAACTACTTTGATGCTTCTGAAAGGGGGAAGAAAAAAAGCAAGCCACATTTGTGGTTTATGGATGCTAATTACTGCTACATTTAGATGTGTGAAGGAGGGGTCTATGGCTGGAGCGAGCTGGGAGAGACCGAGTCAGCCTCGCCAAGGCGCTCACTGAGGTTCCAGTGGTACTGCTCAGCACACGCAAATATATGCTTCAAAAGGAAGTGCCGTTTTTTATCAAAATATTACATCTCTCAAGCCCAGATCAAGACCTGTCGCTCATGGGATGCAGGGGTTATCTTACAAAATCAGCAGTGCTTTGCTGCAGAAGTTCACTCACAGGGGATTTCTGTAAGTGCTCACAATGGGCAGAGAGGCTTGACGGCTTCTATTGTGTCAAACGGGTAAATTCTGCTGGTGATAAAACCCAGACACCTCTCCTTGAATCTTTTTAGCAAAAACATCTCTGGATTTTTTTTTTTTTAACCAAGCTATGTAGCACAGTGAACTAAAAGGAACTTATAGGAAGATATTTGGCATCTGCAAAAGATGAATGGACAGTTGTAATGATTGAAAGAAAAATGGATCTCCTCCCTGTCCTTAGTGGGTCCTCTGAGACTCTTCCCCTTTCCTTTTGCTTTTCTTTAACTGTAGAGCAATAGCGCTGATGCCTTCTCGGAGTGGAAGCAAGACATGTGTGAAATAAAATGTAAATTCTAGTCCAGTTGATTAGGAGTATGTGTGAAACACCCGTATGTGCCTGCTAACTCTCATAGCATGTGGTCTTGCCAACTAAGTTTGGCACCAGGCATGGCGACCCGGGTCATTGTGTACTCTGGTATGGTTTGGTAACCACATGAAGGCACCCTGCTAAGGGCTAAGTGAGGAATCTCCATGGTGTGCCAGAGTCAGCTCATACATAATTGCTTGTTATATTTTCAGGAATTTTGTGAGCCAGCTGACTTTACGTTGGTAGCTTGAAATGGGCCATGGTATTTATACCGCTGACATCAGCAAATGCTACAAATAAGCCCTTCCCTCACTCTGAGTTGGTTTTTAAGCATTTACCAGCATAATTCTGGAGTGAGAACTACATGAAGGTTATCGTTTTTCATAATTTGTCAGAAGGGCTGTTTTTTTTTTAATTTGCACAAAGGAGAATAGTGTTGGAGATGAGAAGAGTACATGAGATCTCTCCACAACTAGGATCCAGAAATTTTTTTTTTAAAGATTTTATTTTTCCCTTCTCTCCAAAGCCCCCCGGTACATAGTTGTGTATCCTTAGCTGTGGGTCCTTCCACTTGTGGCATGTGGGACGCCCTTCTCAGCATGGCTTGACGAGCAGTGCCATGTCGGTGCCCAGGATTCGAACTGGCGAAACCCTGGGCCACTGAAGCAGAGTGCATGAACTTAACCACTCGACCACGGGGCCAGCCCCAGAATCTAGAAATTTTGTCTTTAAAATATGAGGGTCACATTATTGTGAAACTAATGAAATATGGGAGTTTTTCAGTACTTACTATTACAAAAAGCACAAAGCAACAACAGTGAAGTTTAGACCAGACACAACTGACCATACATTAAACTTAAAAAGTCCTAAATAATCATGAGTCAATTACTTCAAAGTCCCAAAAAATCATGAGTCAATTACTTCCTACGAAATCCCGTAAGAATTTTAGCTTGCGCTGGTCAGAGAAGGGAGGAGGAATGGGCAGTTGTAGGCAATCACCAATCCAATTTATATCCAAATTTATAGATATTGCATTGTGGCAGGGTCTTACTGCACTTTATTGTCTCTCAAAGAGTTGATGACATGGCAAGGACAGGGTCTTATTCTTCTTTTATGCCAAAGTTTGGAGTATACAGTAAATGCTCAGTATTTATTTATTTTTCTTTATTCCTTTTTTTTTTTTTTTCCTGAGGAAGATTAGCTCTGAGCTATCATCTGCTGCCCATCCTCCTCTTTTTGCTGAGGAAGACTGGCCCTGAGCTAATGTCCGTGCCCATCTTCCTCTGCTTTATATGTGGGACGCCTACCACAGCATGGCTTGCCAAGCAGTGCCATGTCCACACCCGGGATCCAAACTGGTGAACCCCCAGGCCGCCGAAGCGGAATGTGCGAACTTAACCGCTGCGCCACTGGGCCGGCCCTCTTTATGCCTTTCCATCCAACCATCTGCTTATTTGTTTACCCCCTCATTGTTCCAAGTGCTCACCAAAAAAATTATTGGTTAATTAAATAAAGTGAAGAAGAGCAAGTGAGCTCATTTTAACAATGGGATCTTTTTTAGCAGTATTCTTCAAACTGGGATATGGGAAGACTTTCCAAGGATTACATAGGTGTGGATAATTTTAAGAGAATCAATTTCCAATCTTCAACTACAGTATGTTCTCTTTCCTAAAAATGATCTACCCTTTAAGACTGCTGTAGTTGAAGTTCTTCTTTCCCATCTCCCCTTTTACAATGATCCTTCTCTACTTTCTAAAAGAAAGGCACATCTTTCACCCATCTCAATTCTTACTTTTTTGCCCTAAGGTGTAAATACTTCCAGGACACCAAACAAAGGGTCAATTAGATAATTTCTTTCTTTTTTCTTTTTTGAGGAAGATCAGCCCTGAGCTAACTACTGCCAATCCTCCTCTTTTTGCTGAGGAAGACTGGCCCTGAGCTAACATCCTTGCCCATTTCCTGTACTATATACGTGGGACACCTACCACATCATGGTGTTTTTGCCAGTCAGTTCCATGTCCGCACCCAGGATCCGAACCGGCGAACCCCAGGCCACCAAGAAGCGGAATGTGCAAACTTAACCCCTGTGCCACTGGGCCGGCCCCTAGATAATTTCTTTAATCAAACTTTCATGAATGCATCTCCTCGATCCATCTTATTAAAAGATACGTTCCCAACAAATTTTTCTATTTATGCTTAACAATTATTGATCAAGATTTGTGATATACCTATATTGTTTTCATCAATTGTGTGCTAATAATTGAAGTGATAACTCGATCTAGAAGAAATTTTTTAACACATAGCACTTGATGCTAATAAAAATATTTTATTTATATATGTACATATAGATGTTGTAGAGACACATGATAGGATGAGCAATAGGAAACTCAAGCATAAAGGAATAGTACAAAAGGACGAAATTCTGTGGGGAAAGCAAAATGCAAATAGAAGTTCAGGGAGACAATTTCTGACTTTTAAAAAAAATTTATGTATTTTTAAATTTCTAATGGAGTAAATCAAATCACTAGTACTTATATTCCATTAGATACATTTGAAAGGCAGCAATAACAGTTTTAACCATCATTATTTACAATAAACAAAAAGTGTGCTTTTGTTTAAAAATTTTTTGGGGGCCGGCCCTGTGGCCGAGTGATTAAGTTTGTGCACTCTGCTACGGGGGCCCAGGGTTTTGCTGGTTCGGATCCTGGGCACGGACATGGCACCGCTCATCAGGCCACATTGAGGTGGCATCCCATGTACCACAACTAGAAGGACCCACAACTAAAATAGACAACTATATACTGGGGGGATTTGGGGAGAAAAAGCAGAAAGAAAAAAAGAAAAAAAGAAGATTGGCAACAGTTGTTAGCTCAGGTGCCAATCTTTAAAAAAAATTTTTTTTTTAATCATGGTGAAAAATTGTCAATGTGATCTTAATATTCACAGAATGTCCACTATATATAAGGTAGAAACATAATTTTTCAAAATTCTTTTGAGAGTACTTGAGCAAAAAATTGGAAGGCTGTCCACTGTCATATAAAGTATATAAAGTGTAGCATGGAAGAGTCTTCAGTTTAAGCCTGAGCCTATTTAAAGGCCTAATACAAAGATTCTCAACCTGAGATCTCAGGGTTTGAGGAACCTCTCAAAACTATGTGAAATTTTGTGTTTATGGGCATGTGTACATTTTTTTAGGTAAAGGGTATAGTTCTCAAAGACATCCACAACCCAGAAAAGATTAAAAAGCCCTGACCAAAGTGTATAAGGTCTTAAGGCTTCTTGATTTTGCTGTTTTTGCAATAGTTTCATATGTAAGGGACGGCAGAATTGCTTCCAACATAAACAATTTTGGTTCAGTTCTGAGTGTATATCAAATAATATATACTAATTATGAAAAATCATGAAATAGGCACAATATTCCTTTCTTCATCACCACCCTGAACTATCCTGGGGTGATCTTTTAATTTTATTCCTTGCTTATTCAAAGGCCTTTCCTTTTTCTTAATTTGGATAGGGAAAGTTACAGATGCTTCATCTGTAGAAAAATGCTGGATGGCAATTTGGAAAACAGTTTGTAAAAGAATAGACATCATCTGCCCCTGACCATTCTGTTATGTGGTTTCTTCCAGCAGCTAATACTCAGCAGACTAGTGATAGGTTGACATAGTATTCAGGCTTAGACTTAGGAAGATTACATTTGGAAATGACTGACAACACAGTAGTTTTAAATGTTTGGACTTTAAAGTGTCACACACAGCAGATGAATGAAGATGTCAGAGCCAGGCCTAAAGGAAGACCCTGGTAATCCAGCCCTTGGTGTATAACCTTCAAACACCAATAAACAAGATTATCTGGATTTAACATGTGACCTTTCTCATTCTGACTGGTAGGTCCAGATGTTTTCTCATTCCGCTGCCTGGTTGGAATCTGCTTTTAAACTGACTGCAAGTGGATCTAGATTTGAGGTTGCAGGAATGACAGTCTTGAAAAGTATATTCTGCAGTGGGTAATGCTGTCTAAACAGTAGCATATGGAGACCCATGGTTTAATAATTAAAAGTAACTTGTGACCTTACCCTTAATAGATTTGTTAATTATGTCAACCAAATAAGTAAAAATGGGATTGTAGTAGATATTTCGCTATATTAGTCAGTCTGGTGGCATTAAAAACATTCACAAGATTTGTTAGAACCAGCCTTTTCTGCACCTGTGTCTACAGAAGCAGAAATCCCAGTCATGCCTTTGTTACCCCTTCAGGAAGTTTATAGCAGCCCTAGAGAATGTAGGAAAGGCTCTTTTTTTTTTTTTTTTTTTTTCCACAACTCACCATTTCTTTTTTTCTTTTTTTAAGGATTGGCACCTGGGCTAACAACTGTTGCCAATCTTTTTTTTTTTTTCTGCTTTATCTCCCCAAACCTCGCCCTGTACACAGTTGTATATCTTAGTTGCAGGTCCTTCTAGTTGTGGGATGTGGGATGCCACCTCAATGTGGCCTGACGAGCGGTGCCATGTCGGCACCCAGGATCTGAACCCTGGGCCACTGCAGCGGAGCGCACGAACTTAACCACTCGGCCATGGAGCGGCCCCAGGAAAGGCTCTTTATTAGCTTCTCTTAGGTCAGTCTAGGCTTATGGCCATACTTTTCATCCACCAAAACTTGGACACAACTAATGTACCTGTATTACCTGTCTTCGTTGCTTGGAGCCCAGAACTATTTCTGGCATTTTTATATGAACTATTCCTTACTCATCATCATCTTGATTTTCTGGTTCTAGCCCTTTGAGTTGTGTTAGTTCTCTCTCTGAGGCTATATAGACAAGATAATTCTTTATTGTCTTATTTTCTTATGGGAAAACTAAACTCTCACACCCCTGAGTGAACCCTCAGAGAGCTTCCTCATATGCTTCATACAAACACTGCTGACTTGTAGTCAGGATAGTGCTTGTTAATTAATTAATAATCATAGCCTAGTAAAGCACACTAAATTATTAACAGAACTGAAAATGAAACATAAAAAGACGTAAAAGCACAAAATATGACAAAGAAGTAATACAATTAGAAAACCTGTATCTTTATAGATTTTAACACAATTTATAAAGACCAAAAGTCAGTAGTTACCTATCAAATAAAGTTGATAATAAAATAATTAATATGGGAGATGTCTTATGAGGCCAACTGTTGTTTGTTTTAGCCTCCTTTTCTATTGCCAAGTCGCAGATGTACCTTGTGTTTTTTAACTCAACACTTAATAATTTCTTTGCAAAGGGCATGAAATTAGTTGCACAGAAACAAAGGGAGTTAAAGATAGTCTTATGAGGATTAATCATAGTTCAAAATCTACACTTGTCACAATGCTGCTTGTAATAGTTTGTGAATGAGTAGCTAAACTCTCCACTCCTGAGACAGGGTCAGTATTAGTGTAGCTAGCCATCAGTTGTTGGTTTTTTGTTTTTTAAAAATCCTTATAAAGTTCTTTTTTAAAAAACAGCTTTAGTCTGGTTATAATTTACATACCTTTAAGTGTTCAATTCAATGATTTTTAGTAAATGTACAGAGTTGTGCAACTAGCACTTTGTTTTAGAACATTTCTATGACCCTAAAAAATCTCTTGTACCTGTTTTTAGTCAATTCCCATTCTTACCCCCAGCCCCAGGCAATCACTAATCTGATTTCTGTCTCTCTAGATTTACCATTTCTGGATGTCTCATATAAAAGGAATAATACAATATGTAGTCTTTTGCTTCTGGTTTCTTTCACTTAGCATAATATTTTTTAAGTTTATCCATGTTATTGTATGTATCAATACTTGTTTCTCTTTGTTTCTGAATAGTATTCTATTGTATTGATAAAGTACATTTTTTTAATCAATTCACCAATTGATGACATTCTGATTCACCATCTGTTTCCATTTTTGGGCTGTTAGGAATAATCCTGCTGTGAATATTTGTGTACAAGTCTTTGTATGAACATATGTTTTCATTTCTTTTAGGTAAATACCTAAGAGTGAAATTGCTGGGTTGTGTGGTAAATTATGTTTAATTTTATAAGAAATTATTTATATTAGTTATCGATTACTCTATAACAAATTACCGCAAACCTTAGCAGCTTAAGACAATACAAATTTGTTATCTCAGGAATACAGGCACAGCTTATCTGAGTCCTCTGCTTCAGAGTCTCTCACAAGGCTGCAATCAAGTCACTGACATGGACTGTGGTCTCATCTGAAGGCTTGAGTAGGGAAGGTTCAACTTGCAAACTCACTCATGTGATTGTCAGAATTCAGTTCCTTGAGGGTTGTTGGACTAAGGGCCTCATTTCCTGACTGTTAGTTGGCTGGAAACTACCTTCAGTTCCTTGCCATGTGGACTCTCTAGTTTCTTCCACTTCATCAAAAGAGCACATGCGAAGCACCAGAGAGAGAAAATGAGAAGAAGATGAAAGTCACAGTCTTTTATAATCTCATGATAGGAGTGATTTCCTATCACTTTTACTATGTTCTTTTAATTAGAAGCAAATCATCTAGGGCCAGCCCACATTCACGGGGAGAAGATTACACAATGATATGAATACTAGGAGTCAGGGATCATTGGGAGCCATTTTAGAAGGCTGCCTACTATACTGCTAAACTTTTGTCCAAATGGCTGCACCATTTTACGTTCCCACTAGCAACATATTAGGGTTCCATTTTCTCCACGTTCTCAACAACACTCACTGTTCTCTGTCTTTTTGATGCTAGCCATTCTAGTGGGTGTGAAGTGGGTTTAATTTGCATTTCTCTAATAACTAATGATGCTGAGCATCTTTTCATTTTCCTCTTGTTCATTTGTATAATTTCTTTGGTGAAATGTCAATTCGCATCTTTTTCACATTTGTTAATTGGGTTATTTGTGTTATTATTGAGTTGTAAGATACTTTCATTTATGCATCATGTTTGGTATCATATCTAGGCAATCTTTGCCTAACCCAAGGTCATGAGGATATTGTGTGTCAGCTACCACGTTAGGTCTTTCTGTGCATTATTTTGCCTAATTTAATTGCTGTAACAACCCTGTTAGGTGTAGATATTATCGTCATTGCAAAATGAGAAAATTCACAGAAATCTAGTGACTTGCTGAGATCATATAGCTAGTTAGTACAACTTGAACTTAGACTCTGTCTCACTCCAAAGCCTTTGCTCTTTCATCAGAACTTAAAAAAACAAAAAGACATTCAAATCTATTTTCAGTGGACAGAATGAGAATGAAATACCACATTGTCCCTTCCTTGTAATTATCAACACCCATTCTGATGTGCAATTTGGAATACTATTAGTAGAAACCTCTCTATTTGTGATCATTTGTTGTTAGTGCCGTCAAGTTGATTCTGACTCCTAGTGACCAGTGGAACCTTGCATCCCTCTCATCTTCCAGCATGCTCCACTGTTCTTCATAGGGTTTTCATGGCCAAATTTTTCAAAAGTTAGTGGCCAGTTCCTTCCTCTTAGTCTTTCTTAGTCTGGAAGCTCTGCTGAACCTTGTCCACCATGGGTGACATATCAATGTCATAGCTTGAAATATCGATTGAAATATCGGTGACATAGCTTTTAGCAGCACAGCAACACACAGCCACCACAGTATAACAACTGACTAACGGGTGGTGCAGTTCCCTGACCAGGTCACGAACCTGGGCCACAGTGGTGAGAGTGCTGAATCTTAACTACTAGACCACCGCGGCTGGCTTTGTGATCATTAGAAGTTGCCTTTTGAAGTAGAAATGGGCGTGTACTCTAGTTTCTTGGCTAGATTCCATCCTAGTTTTATTCTGCCAGACAATATTTCCTGCACAGGTTCTGGTCGAGCTAGGATGCATCTTTGCTTGCAGCCTTGAAGTATGTTACTGGGCAGCTGTTAAGCAGTTGTTGTACTTTTCCCCCAGGGACAAGCATGTTCCAGTGACAAGATAGCTTATTCCCTTATGTGCTTTTAATGTTGTACATTAACCTAGGACAAGTCAGTGCTGAGTTTCCTCCATGTTTCTCAGTGCTCTGATTCCACTATTTGAAAAGCAGAGAGAGGAGAATGGAGGAAGCAGAGAGGAAAAAAAGTCCAAATAATATGTAGCAGATGGTAAATTTTATATTATTTTGTACATGTTTTGTTTTAATTAATTTAATCTTAAAAAGAGCATGAATCTTCTCATACTCAATCCTTATACTCATTTCCCTCTCTTCCAAGAATCCTTTACACCCTTAGGGTCTGCTTGATATACCTTAAGTTAGAATTACAATTTATTGTGTTCCTCTGCTGTGACCTAATATGCTAGCCTTAGGCAAAATTACAATCTGTGCAATTTTTTTAAGACATCTCCAACCTTAATTTTGTACTTGAAGCAAAGAACACAGTAATTTTTCATGCCTTCCTTCCTTCTTGCTTTCTTTTCTTTCTTCTTTTTGTTCATTTGGTAAGCAGCTGCTGAAGCATGTGCCAAGCACATTGCTAAATGTTAAGAGTGCAAATGGAATAATTTATAGACATTGACATTAAGCAGCCACTATGTATGTAGAGGGGAAAGTGGGGAATACCATAAGAGGAGCAGACTTAGAAAGGAAGCAAAAAGGAGAGAAATAATGAGCTAGGTTGAAACTTGTTGCGTGTGAAACAAGTTTAAGAAATCCAAGAAGTGATTGGAAGTATCTCTTGGTCTCAGCAGGGAGGACTAGGCTGGAAATACAGATTTGGGAGTCATCAACAACAAAAAGTTGGATCAAGAGAATATGTCAAGTGAAAAAAAAAGAAGGGTCAAGAAATAGGCCCCTGAAGACCATTCACAACTAGGAGACAGAGAAAGAGGAGTAAACAGAGGAAATAAGTAAGTGATGTAGGAAAAGAACCAGGTGTGAATAGAGCTCAGGGAAGAGGTTCAAGAAGCAGGGACTGGTCAGTGGCATCCTGTTGCTAAGTGGTGGAATAGGAGGGGCAGAAGCCAGACCACAGTGGGCAAAGAAGTCAACTGGAGAACTGGTCATCACTGTGGGACTTGGGCTTTTCTCTGATGGAGCGTGAGGAGAAACTCTGCATGCTACAGGTCAGCTTCAGGAAGTTGTAGACAAGTAGGGAGTGGTACAACAAATTGACTTATTACTTCTTCCCTACCTGGCCTTCTTATTATCATTAAATTTGTTCAGGCTGCCCAAGGAATGAATTCATTTATTCATTTGTTCATTCATTCAATGCTTATAGTAAGTGGGCTCTCTGAAAGGTTCTGGGGACACAAATATTCTTAAAACCTGGCCTCTGCCTTGAAGATACTCCTAGTCTATATGGGAAACAAACATGTTAACTGTCATATAACACAACACATACTGTGTATACCAAGAACTACTTCTGCTCTGGATATAGACTATAGCCATTTTCATTCTTTCCCTTACCTGTGATTCTGAGTTTGATGTTGTGACAGAATGTTTTTAGCCAATTTAATTATATTTGGATGATGTGTTTTGAATTTTTCTGAGAATTATATTTTAATATGCTTTAAATTTTATTATTGAATTATGTTAAGAAAGATACAGTGGATATTCTATACAAAGGAATTATGAATGAAAAGAAAGTTTTTTCTTCTGGATTTCTAAATGAAATGTCTGCCAGGTGCATGCTTTAGTCTATCTCTGGTATGTTCAGGCAACATCTAAAACCTCAACCTCTTTAAATGTATTTTCATTGGTTATTTTTCAATGGATAGTGGTTATTTCTCAGAAATATAAATATGAAGTAATATAATACTACATAGGTTAAATAATCAACAGAAAAAGTTCATAATTACAATAGACAGAAATGAAAAAATACTTTATATTTGTATACTGCTTTATAATTTAGAATGAACTTTCACGCATCGTGTTCTTCAGTCCTCACAACTCTAGATAAAGAATTCACCTGGCCCTATGATATCTGAAGAGCATAGCCCAACTGAGCAGCTGGACCCTTGCCTACTGCTGATATGTAGTATATTCCTGTAGTTAAAAGTGATAAATCTCTTGTTCTAATGGGGAAGCAAAGAACTGCACTGAAATTATTAAACAAAATTATTTTTATTATTATGGCAGTGAATGAGCTATTTGATAGATAATAAGGCAAAGATTAATCTCATTAGTAAAATTGAAGTTGGTTCCTTTGCAACTAAAACTTTCTTCATGTTTTTGTGCTAAAGCTCTTGAATTTGAAGTGATATAATTTACTAATTTCTAGTTTAGATTCTTTGAGGGAAAATTTAAAAGTCTGATAAGAATATGTTTTAGTGAGAACTTAAACCAAACCAACTAGTATCCAAACTGCTATCTCTTATTTCACTGCTATTGATATTTTATCTCTTATTAGTCTGAGTCACCTTTTCCAGTTTTTTTATTAACTTTAAAATAGGTATTTAAAAAATACCAGATGTCTATCACTTTAAATTTTAAAAGAAGAGAAGAATGAAAGCATAATGGATCGTATACTAAATCAATGACCGAAAGTTTTGTTTTCATTGAAGCTTTATAATTTTACTGGTTAGCAAATACTGGAACTTCTTATTCTTTAGTTCTCAAAATATCATTGGTTTTTCTCCTTCCTCACTTTACACATAAAATGTAAATTAGAAGATGAAAATGACCCATAATTTCAGTATTCTTGAAAAAGAGGCCATTGTGGAAAAGGAGTAGAGACGTTAATTTTATAAGGAAAATTGTTCTAGTTAATCTGTTCCTGCTATATTGGATGATAGCAACAAATTCTGTAGACTAAATACCTACAATACATGTATCTCCCATTTTGCTCTTTAGTGCTTCAAGCTTCTAAATCCTATTAACAGCTGTCAAAACCTGGTAAACTATTTAGATGCTTTCACAATTTGTTTAATTGGATAGTTAGAAAATGGCATGCTAGAAAAGCCCACCCCCCCTTTCTTTTAGCCTGGCTGAACATCTGTAGCATTAGGGCCTCATTATCTCTGAATTGGCATAGCAAATCAGTGGCATCATTAAAATGCCACATTAAGATGATTAAGCTTCTTTGTTATCCAGTTGACTTTTGCATGTGCTGAGGATTTCATGGTTATGACCCCCAATCCTTGTAAAACACTTAAACACATCGCCCTTTTGTGTCTTTCCTGTTTAACAGTCTCTATCTTGTTTTGTCCCTTCTCACAATATCCCTTGCAAACTTGAGGCTTTATCCCAAACTTTGCCCTTCTTTGAATTGGATTCTGAGATCTCATAGTTCAGGGTGGTAATTCAGAACCCCTTTTTACAACTGGGAAATTCCTACTAACATGCTATCCAAGACATCCAAGTTGCCTGTTCTGTTTGCCATCTTTGATAGGTTCTTCTCTCCAACTGAGCATTTTATGTGCCTGTAAAAACAAACTGAGGCACAGTTGGCTGAGACTGCTATTGCCCCTGAAGGATTTAGATGTTGGATCCTTTCCAAGACCCATTGTTTTTGCAGTGTCTCAGGTGAAACCAAAAATGTCTACTCTGGAGTGCAAGCCTTTCATGTGATAACCATCACCCCAGGAAATGAAACCATGTGCATCAGCCCCAGTGAGCCAAGGCTTTGTTCTCTTCAGCCTACAAAATTCTCTCTGGGGGGTGTGTGTTTGTTAGTGTGTGTCATCTTCCTAAGAGGCCTCCAGAACATAGACAAAGATGGGAGCAATTGTACCCCAGAGTAGCTCCTTTAGAAAGAAGTTCAGTTTAATCTAATTTTCACGGGTTAGATTTAATTTAGACATCTTTTTTTCCCCCCATGGGAATGTTTTGCAATTACCTTTATCAGCAATTTGTGGTTTGGTATGTTCTTTGCTCCATGAGTTTAATTATAAAAAATTTACTCAGGAAGGCTTTAACATTTTTTATTATGAAATTTATCATACATACAAAAAGGCAAATATAGTTACATGTATAGTTTAAAGAATAGTAACAAAACAAGCATCCATGGACCAACCACTTGGCTTAAGAAATAAAATATTGCTGGAGCCTATGAAGATTCTTGATAGTTTTTTAAGTGGCAATCTAAGTTGTGTGTCTAAGAAACCTGATCCATATTGTAAGACTGGAATTCACAAGACTAAAATGGGAGATTATTCGCATTACAGAAGGTTTATTCACTTTACAAAAACTTCAGGATACTGTAAGCCAGTTCCTCAAGTATATTCAAGTTTTTCTCGCCAGATCTTTAATATCTTCTGCCTGTATTAACAGTTCAGGCATTGCTAGTCACTGACAACTGAAAATCAATGAAAAATGAAGGTAAATATCTCTGAATGTATAATGTAAGTCAGTGGGACAACATTATTGGTTTTTGTTTTGTTTTGTTTTTTAAAGATTTTATTTTTCCTTTTTCTACCCAAAGCCCCCCCAGTACATAGTTGTGTATTTTTTTAGTTGTGGGTCCTAGTTGTGGCATATGGGATGCTGCCTCAGCATGGCCTGAGGAGCGGTGCCGTGTCGGCGCCCAGGATCCGAACTGGCGAAACCCTGGGCCGCCAAAGCAGAGCATGAGAACTTAACCACTCAGCCACAGGGCCGGTCCCCAACATTATTGGTTTTGCACGTAACGTTTTATGAACACATTGGCTATATAAAGGTAAATCTGTACAGGTTAATGACATCGTGATAAATATAAAGTAGAATGAGGTAGGTGTATGAGAGAGCTCAGAAACAGGAGAATTTGTTTCTAGTTTAGAGTATCCATTTGCATGGAAGAAATGGCATTTAAACAACATCTGGAAGTTTAAATACAATGTTGATATGGGGAAAGGGCATTCATTTTAGGTATGGGAAAGACTGAAAAAGAAACTTGGAGAACTGTGATTACATTGCTGCTGTGCTTCTCGAACTTTAATGTGTATAAGAATCCTTGAGTATCTTGTTAAAATGCAAATTCTGATCCAGTAGGTCTGAGGTGGGGCCTTAAGAGACTACATTTCTAATAGGCTCCCAGGGGATGCTGGAACTGCTGATCCAAGGTCCTCACTTTGAGTATCAAGCTTCTAGTCTAGAGAAAAGGATGATTCCAGAAGACTAGTGAGAAATGAAATGATCAGATAGGCTCAGAGCAGGTTCTAGACAGGCCTTTGAATGCCTCACTAAGGATTTTGGACTTTATTCTGTAAGCAAAATGAAATCATGGAAAGTTTCTGAACAAGGGTTTTAGTGCTAGGGGATAATTAATCTATCAACAGGTTATAGTATAAAATCGAGGTCACATACACTGTGGTCCAGTCAGGAGGCTAATGCAGTGCCATATTCGTGTACTAAGTATTTATTGGGTATGCACCTTATGCAGAGCACTGTATCAGACTCTAGAGCATTGGTTCTCAAACTCCATTATGAATAAAATTTACCTAGAGAACATGTTTTTTAATGCATATTTCCAGTCCCCACACCAAGATTAGTAGATCTACTGTGAGACCCCCCCCCCCCAATTTCTGTTTTAAAACCACACAACCTCTGGTCTTACAGACCAGGTTACAGTGTCATAGGGGACATTGAGTTTAAAAAAACAAACCTGTGTTGCTTCTGCTCTCAGATAGCTTACATGTCCAAATGGGAGAGGAGATAAGTTTATAAGTAACTCAGAGAAAGGAGGAACAAATTATTTTGCAGCTGTGAGAATCAAGGAAAGCATAGTGTGGGGGAAATGGCATATTAGTTTGGCCTTAAAGGACGTGTAGGATTTAGACCTGTGGCGAAGTTGGGGAAAGACCTTTTAGGCAGTAGAAATAATAAAAGCAAGAATACTTAGAAGTTGTTTAGTTTGGCTAAAGATATCTGAACATTCAAAATCAACATTACAAAGATAAGTTGGGGTCAGATATTGGAAGGTCTTTTAAATTCTTTGTTTCTGTGTTTGGACTTAATTTTGTTGGCAGTGGAGAATATGAAAGAATTTTGACAGGGTCATGATATGACCAGAGCCATAGTTTAGGAAAAACAAGCTGGTGATAGTATACAGGATGAGCTGAAAAGGGGAGAGAGAAGAGGCAGAGAGAACAATGTGGAGGCTACCGCAGTAAATCTTGGAGAGACTAATGAGGCTCTGAGATTTAGGATAGTAGGTGTGCAAAATAGTGGGGAGAAGAAACAGATTGGAGAGAAGGTACAAAAATAGAACCAAGGAGGGTTGCAAGCAAGAGGAAGGAAAGATGACTGTAAAGATTCTAGCCTGAGTAATTGGGAAGACACCCAGGAGACCTTTGGGAATAGAGGATTGACGAACGAGAGAGAGAGCACACCTGGAGATATATATTTGGGGACTAATCAATAAAATGCTAGTTGAAGCCTTAAGAGTGGATGAAATTGCCATAGGGAAGGAGGTGTAGAGGGAAGAAAAAAGAGGCTTAAGGACAGTGGTTAGGAGGCAGAGGGAGGAAAAGGAGCTAGAAAGAAGCCATCAGAAAGGTAAGGAAAGGAGGTACAGTTTCACTGAAGAAATAGAAGTATAGAACAAGGAGTGGCGGTCAGTAGGGTCAAGCGCTACAGAGAAGATGGAGAGAATGGCATAAAAAAGGCCTTTGGATTTAGGAACCAGGAGACTGTTGATGGTCTTCAGGGAAGCAGATTCAGTGAATTATGAAGGCAGATGACAGATTACATGGAATTGTACATCAGTTTTGAGGATGTAGAGGCAGTAAGCATAGATTACTTTTTTAGTAAGACTGTCTAGAAAGGAGTGTTGAGAGAGGATGAGATAAGAGGCTAAACTAAATTGCAAAGAGAATTTTAGAGCCTGAGGGCATAGAATAGAGGTCTTAGAGACCTGATGTAGAGGTTGAAAGGAAAAGGATTCCAGTTTCTAGACTTGGAGACTGGAAGAATGAAGATTCCATTGTAAATAAAAAGTCATAAATTAGAAGCAAGTTTGTCATTCAAAGATGACATTTTATTTTAGACATGTTTATTAATATTTTCAAGGGATACTAAGTAGAATGCCCCCTTTTCCTCTGCTCCAGTAAATCTTCCTCCTAAGGGATGGAATGAATTTCTTCATTAGAGCGAACTAGTGTCTTTCCTGATAGTTTTGGTGGACTATATTTGGAGGCTGTGTGCTAAATCCAGTAATTTCTCAGGAATCTCATTAGTATCCTAGATACTCATGTATTCTAATATTCAACTCTGTTTACATTCATGTGGTAAATCATAATGAATTTTTGATCCCCAGTAACCATGCACGGAGGCCATCCAGGTCTTTTATCTAAAACTGGTAAGACTCCAAAGGCAAACCAACAACTGTATCAGGAGCTCTTTCGTCCACTAAGTACAAGGAACTTCCCTAATGCCCTGTCCATGTGACTCTCATGCTTTCTCTTAGGGCCCTGGGTCTCAGATACTGTCTTTCTTATTCTACAGTTAAGTCCTAAAGGACTAAAGCCAAGATTTTATCTTGACCCAGGTCAACGTAGTATTGAGTTCTTGGTCAGACCCATTAAAGGCAAAATCTGAGGGAAGGAGCAACTCTCTTGTGTCCTGTGTTTTCAGAAAGACCCCCACACATTGATTTACTAGTTTTTAATTGTCACTGACCACAGAATGGCCTGAGTCTGTTCATATTAACATTTTATAACTAAAATGAAAAGGATTCTTTTCTGCTGGCCCTTTCTATCTGCTGTTTTTGGTTTTCAGTAGCTGAAGTTTTCCGTTGAGGTTCTTTTAAACGCCTACATGCAAACTGAAGAGCACTCAAGCTTTGGTGGGATATCACCCACAGCTGGAGTGATGGAGGAAGGGAGGAGGGTACAAGCCTCAGGTGCATCCTTCTCTTAAAAAAATTCAAAAAAAACGAAAACCACTTAAAGCAAACAAATTCCATCTGAAAGCAGGCAAGACCTATCCAGAGAAAGAAGGGAATGAACCTCTTTCCATGTAGGAAATGGATATCAATTCATATATAACCCAGATGCATAGGATGGGCAAGTTTGAAACATGTTGGACTTATCCTACAGCCCTCCATCTCTTCTAATCAAAGGGTGAAAAGTTGTGAACCATGAACCGTGGTGAGAAGCAGTGGAACAGAGTTGCAGCAATGGCTCCTCTGTTGGTGGTTAGGCCCTGTCTTGCTCTATTAAGCAAACACAGTTAATATAGATGAAAGGTAACCTTGATAGAAGTGAAAATTGAAACTTGAGTTGAAGGTAACAAGCCAGGCGCAGCTGCGTTGTACTTCCTCCTATGTGGCAACAGGAGCTGCGCTTACTGGTGTTTTTTGGAAGGGATGTAGTTTTTTAAAATACCCTTTTTTCAGAGTGTTTTGGTTTTTAACGTCTATGCATTGGTAGGAGAGTGTGGAATATGTTAGTAAGAAGCCGCTTAGACTTTATAAGTCTAGTGTGTGAGGTCAAATCCAAGTTTAGCATTCTAATCACACATCTGCTGTTAACTGGCTATGTAACCTCGGACAAAGCGCTGAGAATATCTCTGTATGAAAAACAAGAGGGTTGGATTAGATGATCTCTAAATTCCCTTCCAGCCCTAAAATCCCATTGATTTGTGATTCCTCATGGGAAAGTACAACTTCCAATTTCTAAGAGTGAATGTTTGAAAAAGTAAGCATTTATGCAGCATATTTTGTATATGAAAAATTCCTTATGAATGTTTATTATTAATACAGCCGGCAAATGTCTGGGTTTTGTTAGTGTCAGTACCTAATTTGCCTTCTTCATTTCTTATGTTCTTCAGCTTAAGAGTGTTACAGCTCTTTTTAAGATAATACCTGGTCACCCAACTCACTTGGGCCAATTGCTCCTCTCCTATCCGGTCCTGTAATTCTAGGATCTTGAGTTCATCCCTCCCTAACTTGGGTATAGGTGCCCTTCCCTTGCTTAGGTTGAGCTCCATTTACCTGTGTCAATGAAAGTGACTCCTTAGAAGGTTATGTTAAAGAATTACTTCTCCTTTTATCTTTCTCAACAGTATTTCACTAGTACTGCCAGCTTCCTCTACATTCAGTGTTGTCTCTTTATCAGTTCCGAGAGAGAGAGAGAGAGAGAGAGAGAGAGAGAGAGAGAGAGATAAGACTCTTTTAGCAGTTCATATACATGGAAGGGGAAGAGGCAAAGCATGGCTTAAAATCAGAAAAACAGTATTAACTAGTCAACTCTCAATCTTAGTGACTTAAATTGGATACATTTGAAGGATTAAAACAGTTTTTTCTTCTTGAAACCAAAGAGCACATCACCTCGCCTCTTAACTGCAGCCACCAAAAAAGGTACTAGATCTGAGAACCTTTCTTTTCCCCCAGTACTGGAGAAGAGTTGTGCAAAATGTTTTTTTTCATGGTTTCTTTGAGCAGTCATAGCTAAAATCTGTTATCTCTAATTTTCTGGGTGTCCTAAAACGCTGTCATCTATTTCTGTGTGCGTGTGAGTGTGTTTTCCCCTGACTGTGGTTCTGAATTCAAATAATGAGTAATCATCCTAGTGGCGTTTTCTTGTTTTGTAAATGTACAATATTATGTTAGCTTCATTTGGTATTTCATTGTCAGTTGTGAGTCCCTGCTCTTTGAGCTGCTTTGATAGCCCCAAATACAATCATTGTTCATTTCTTGCATTTTCCTCCCTGCAGATGATTCAATGAAAGTGAAAGATGAATACAGTGAAAGGGATGAGAATGTTTTAAAGCCAGAGCCCATGGGAAATGCAGAAGAGCCTGAAATCCCTTACAGCTATTCAAGAGAATATAATGAATATGAAAACATTAAGTTGGAAAGACATGTTGTCTCGTATGATAGTAGCAGGCCAACCAGTGGCAAGATGAACTGCGATGTGTGTGGATTATCCTGCATTAGCTTCAATGTCTTAATGGTTCATAAGCGGAGCCATACTGGTAAATAGTCTCCTTTATCCATTCTTCTGAAAACTCTCGTAATGCAGCCATGTGAGAAATGAAGTGGTGGAATTTGGGGTGACTTTTGATTACTTTCACTGATTTTTGCTATAATTCTGATGTATCTCTTCTCTCCATTTCCATTTAACCAGTGATTTTTAGTCCTGCTTCACCATGCATTTGGCAAACATACTGCAAATGCTATGAATAAAAACAAAGACTGTAGAGGGCACAGTGTTCTAGGTCCGCCAAATATTTTTTTCTTGAGTTGATAAGTAGGAGTTGAATTGTGTGATTTGCTTCTTAGGCATCTTTCATATATTTTTACATAACTTTTAAAAAAGCAGATCTCATTATTGGGTTCAAATTTGGTAGATGAAAGGATGTAGTTTTTATGACCAGTTTAAAAAAAATTATCTTCAGACAGTAAACAGGTAGTCTATAGAAATGCATACAATCACAACAATCCTACTGAGCCCAATAGATTCCTTCTGCAATCTGATATAAAGACTTTAAAAAGAAGCATTTCTGGCCCTCGATACTTTATTAGGACTTGAGTCTGTGACTCTTTTTTCAGACTGAGATTATATTCAAAAGGAATGCTAAGTAATGTAAAAACTTACATCCAGAAAGCACTTCTAGAGCTACTCTTGTTTCTTTGCTCTGATCCAAGACGATACCTAAAACAGCCTTGCTAGGGAGTGCTTTTTCTCTTCTAGAGGGAAGAGTCCATTAAGTCTTATGCTTGCCTTGAAATATAACTCCCAGCCAATCCCAGTATGAACAGAAACTGTCTAAACGATGAGCTTTTGCTAGAGGCAGCTAATCTGTGCATATGCTTCTCCACTTGCTGGTGATCAGAAATCTCCTTTTTGTCCTTTTTAAAGGTGAACGCCCATTCCAGTGTAATCAGTGTGGGGCATCTTTTACTCAGAAAGGTAACCTCCTCCGCCACATTAAACTGCACACAGGGGAAAAACCTTTTAAGTGTCACCTCTGCAACTACGCATGCCAGAGAAGAGATGCACTCACAGGTCATCTTAGGACACATTCTGGTAAGTGAGAGCAATGAGCATTCCATATCTAGTAAATGTGTGTTCCTCCATGCCCGTTGCAGAAACTAGAAAGAGTTAAGTATGGAGGTTTTCATCTGTCATTCCTGTTCTGAAGGGTTACAACAGCAGAGACCTCTAGGGCTAATTACACTCCATTAAGGCATTAATTGCTCTCCGTCTGGCTCACTGGGGATGATCATCTCCTTACCATCCTTGCTCCCCTAGAGAACAACACAGTCAGACAGGAAAAGCCTGCTCTATAAAAACGCCTTTTTAGTTTTTGTGAAGAAATTATAGCCATCAGTATTTTCTTATAGTAAACTTTATTAAAAGATTATTTTTCTAGGGGGCTGGGCTGGTGGCACAGCAGTTAAATTCGCACGTTCTGCTTCTCAACTGCCCAGGGTTCGCCGGTTCAGATCCCGGGTGCGGACATGGCACCACTTGGCAAAAGCCATGCTGTGGTAGGCGTCCCACGTGTAAAGTAGAGGAAGATGGGCATGGATGTTAGCTCAGGGCCAGTCTTCCTCAGCAAAAAGAGGAGGACTAGCAGTAGTTAGCTCAGGGCTAATCTTCTCCACAAAAAAGAAAAAGATTATTTTTCTAAAAACACACACACATTTTTCATTCAAAAGTCTAGACAAGCAAATAATGTACAGTTTGTAAATTATATAAAACTGTTAACTGGGATGGGGCTGGCTCCGTGGGTGAGTGGTTAAGTTCGAGTGCTCTGCTTCCTCAGCCCAGGGTTTCACCAGTTCATGGCATCGCTCATCAAGCCATGCTGAGGTGGCAGCCCACATTCCACAACCAGAAGGACCTACAACTAGAAATATACAACTGCGTACTGGGGGGCTTTGGGGAGAAGAAAAAAAAACCCTGTAAACTTGGGTTAAATCATTATTAGAGAGTTACTTTTGACCATTCTGGGCTAAATTTGGGGAGTTTTTTGGCCATTCTGGGATAAATTTCTGGGTTTTTAAAATTGAAATATAATTGACCATATAACATTGTATTAGTTTTAGGTGTGGATGGGCTAAATTTCTTAAACCCAACTTTCTTCTTGATCAGCCTATTTATTTTTAATCTCTAAAAGATGAGCAGCAATAAGAATTCATAAAAAGCTATGTTCTGTCTTGCTGTTTTTACTCCTTATTTTGACCAAGCAAGATAATAAATTTTTTTTCAACATTTAGAATTTCCCTTCTAGAAAAATAAAACTGAGTTTATTTTCAAATTTGGGACCTCATGTTCTTGATGTTATCTGACAAAATTTTAATTGAAGAAAAAAAAAAGGGTTTGTTTTTTTGTTAATCCACGTACTGCTTTGACTAAAACCCAGCCCCAAACCCGCAACTGGTCACAATTCAGAGAGTAAGGATTAAACAAGTCAGCCCCAACAAAACCTACTATGAGAGATCATAAGTGGCCAAAGAAGGGTTTCTTTTACAGCTCATTGTTCAAAGTAATGAATTAAGGCTGAGTTTGGTCCAAAAAATTAGAATAGTTTGCTTCTGTTGCTTTTTTCAAGTAAGATCCAACAATAGTAGTCATTTTTAAGACAGATTCTAGAGGACCCCAATTAATACAGAAACTTAACATTTTTAGCCCTAGCACACCTTTATTTATTTTAATTTGGGGTTCTATATGGATCTTTTAGTGCTTTACGTCCCAAAGGGTCTGTTTTAAACAGAGCAAGAGGATTAGAAAATAATAATCTCAGTCCCTAAAACTCTGATAAATTCATAAGGAATACTTTATCAACAAATCAGAAAGACCAGTCCTGCACACAAAGTTGAAGTTATTACCTACATATTTCGAGCAATAAAGCATTTGGAGGAGTTGGGAGGGTAAAAGTGGTCTGAATTGTATGGATGAACTTTTGAGGAAACTTTTGCTTTATCTTAGAAATGAAGATGAAGTCATTTTTTCAATTCATTTTTTTTCTATTATTCAGATATATCCTTGGTTAGCTCAGTTTTTATTGATTTAGCCCAGACTTTGCTATAGCTACTTGGCAAGGATGAGCCAAATTTATCCAAAAATGTCAATGCTCTAAAAAGGCCATCCGTTTCCAGCTGAATGGCTAACTGCCACAAACTGCAGCATTCTTTATTTACAGCCAGATGGATGTCACAAAACAAGAATCTCTTCCTATTTCATTCTTAAGCCACACTAACCTCCTTGAAGAATACCCTATTCTTTTCCCTAAAGAAACAAGATTGATCTGGAGCCAGAACACTGTGCTCAGTGATAATCATTAAATCTAAATCCTTTCATTTGTGAAAGGAGGCTATCCTTTCAGAGAATAGTCTAGCATAATAATCAATCGTAGACCTTAACGTTATTTCAGTTTAGAACCCAAATACTCTGGCTTCTCTCAGCAGTCTCATTCCTCATGGACAGTTTTCACAGAGCCCTAATACACCGTTTGTTCTATAAACCCTGAGGGTCACTGAGTGCCCCTTTGTGCTCTCCTTATAGTTGAGAAACCCTATAAATGTGAGTTTTGCGGAAGGAGTTACAAGCAGAGAAGTTCCCTTGAGGAGCACAAGGAACGCTGCCGTACATTTCTTCAGAGCACTGACCTGGGTGAGACTGGTGAGTTCATACAACACTCATTCCACATACATTTAGTGAGCATCCACTGTTCTAGGTGGTGGACTAAATAGTAGTGAATAAAAAGACAAAAAAATCCTGCCCTCGTGGAGTTTATATTTTAATAAAGAAAGACAGACCATAAACAAAGTAAATAAGTAATTTATACAGTGTATTGGAAGGTAGTAAGTGCTACTGAGAAAAACAAAGCAGGTACTAGGGATGGAGGGTAAGTCAGGGAAGGTTTCAATGAGGTGACTTTTTAACAGACTTAAAGGGGTGAGGAGAGAGCCCTACAGATAACTAGGAAATAGCAAGTGCAAAGGCCCTGGGGCTTGAGTTTGAAGAAGTGTAAATAGTCCTGTGTGGCTGGAGCAGAGTGAGTGAGTAATGGATGTGAGGCCAGAGAGAAAATGGGAAACCAGGCCTTACCAGGCCTTATAGGTCATTGTAAAGACTGGCTTTTACTTTGAGTGAAATTGAAAATCTTTAGAGGGTTTTGAACAGAGAGGTGACATGATTGGACTTCTTATTTGAAAAGAATCACTCTACTTGCTATTAAGAATAGATTGTTTTGGGGGAAAGATAAAAAATTGGGGCATCCAGTTAGAAAGCCATTGCAATAATACAAACAATAGAAGATTGTGTGTTGGTTGTGGTAGAGGTGGTGAGAAGTGTTCTAATTCTGTGTATAAAGATAGAGCCGACAGTATTTCCTAACAGATTGATGTGGGATGTGATGAGGAATGCAGTTGTCATTAACTGAAATGGCAAAGATGGAGGGTAGAGGAGCTTGAGGCGTGGCTAGGGCAGAGTTTATTAAAACCACAACGATTTTTTTGCACAAGGCCCAAAAGTCATATACTTGTCTACTCATATGATTTATTGTGATGCTTATATTTGGGTTTTGGAGTTTCATATTTTGTTCAGTATTTTGAATTATATACTGAATGGCAACTGGTTGAAACACTAGATGTCTTTCCATCTATCAATTGTGTTTTATTTATTTTTCATTATTAGTTGAAACAACCTGAAACTTTTTTGTGTCACATCTCGGCTGTTGTCCTTTGTCCTATCCAGTTGACCATCAGTTTGGTTCTGCAGCTTGAATTGTCACACATTTTTATTTGGTTACTTGAACCAGTTGCTTGTTTAGAGTAGGTACAAATCCTCATGGGATTTGATGTTTGACAAAAGTAGTTGCGCTTGAATAGTTTGAACATTCTAAAGCAGAAAGATTACAAAAATATGACAGAAATAATGTGAAACTCAGGAAAAATGCAGTGGAAATCATGAGTAGTTTAACTGTACCAGTTTTGAGTGAGAGGAAACTTTTGTTTTAGATAAAGCCTATTTTATGGTGTTAGGAGCTGGCCAACTGAATTCCGTTGGTTTGCAGTGCTTCTGCTTTTTATCCTGATGGCATCTTTGGTTTTATCAAGGAGTTGGATTTCCTCCTTATTTCTAAAGAGAAATGTTTACTCTCTTTCAAAAAAAAACCTAAAACGGGTTTTGACATCTTAAGCAATATGCTTAAGGTCAGTCAGGCAATACTTGGGCATCTTTACCTGCAGTTCCATATTTCAGACAGTAGACCAACCTCTTACTGTGAGAAATTCCAAGGTTATGGAAATCTATTATATTCCAAATAGAATCATTAACATGTAAAGCTAGAAGGGTTAAAGAGAGCATCTAATCCTACCTCCTCATTTTAGAGGTGAGGAAATTGAGACTCATCAAAAATTCAATGACTTAAAAATCATTTCAGTAAAATCAAATTAGAACTTTTCGTTGTTTTCATGATTAGCTATAATTTTTTGTTTTCAAAAATGTATTGAGATTATAACTCATACACCATAAAATTCACCCTTTAGTGTACAATTCAGTAGTTTTAAATGTATTCACAAATTTATACAACCATCACCACTATCTAATTCCATGACATTTTTGTCACCCCCAAGAAAAACTCTGTGCCCATTAGCAGTCAGTCCTCATTCCCTGTCTCTCCAGCCCCTGGAAACCACTAATCTACTTCCTATCTCTATGAATTTGCCTATTCTGAACATTCATGTAAAAAGAATCGTACAATATGTGGCCTTTTATATCTGGCTTCTTTCACTTAGTGTAATGTTTTCATGGTTTGTCCATATGGTAGTGTGTATCAGCACTTTCTATGGCCAAATAATATTTCATTATATGGATTTATCACATTTTATTTATCCATTCATTAGTTAATGGACATTTGGGTTTTTTCTACTTTTAGAAAATATGACTTTATTAGCTATATATTTTTAAAGCTTATATATTATCTGGTTAGCAAAAGAAATATAGTAACACACAGACTAATAGACATACACATATACATGAATGTGTGTCTTGATTCTCCTGGAAATAGGGGGAAAAAAATCAGTAAACTGCCCTCTATGATCAGTAAGTTCAAAATTGATGATTTTGAAGTAAGGTTACCTACCACCTTACTTTCCATCTCCATAACTTTTTTAAGGAATTTCAAATTAGGAAAGTATCAAAAGAAATATTTTTGGTATCTTCACTGGTATGAGGTGATTCAGGAAATGCTGAAGTACAGAAGTTAAGTTAATTTGCATTTCGTAGGGTGGTTTGATAGATATGTGCAGCATACTTTAAGTCTCAGCAAAAAAATAAAGGGTTAACTAAGTCAGCAAGTTTTGATTTTCTTTAAAAACAAATATGTTGTAATGGTGGTTTCAGGTTACAAAATGTATAAAGTCACAGCTTAATCAACTATAGTAAATACTGCATGTCAGTCAATATAGTACTCTTTCAAATAGTTCTCATGATTTTGCCTAAAATCCAAAATGTAAAGAATGTTTAATCTAACACAAGCCAATCCTTTAATTATTGCCACTGCTCTCTATATGGTTTCCATTTCTGTTTCCTTCTTAAAATTGGGAGTCTCTGTCTGGACATAGTGTTCCATTCTGAGCCTGACCAATATAATATCCCCAGTGGTAGATCTTATCCCTTCATCCCTAGCTTTTAAAGTGATGATGCTCCATTACTACTGTGGATGCTGCCCTTATTCATCAAGTGGCTTATTGTAAATTGAAATGCAGCCTTGTGTGAGAGCCAAGCCTTGGGAGAAACCTGCCCCCATCAGGAAGCAGGCCTTTATGGAAGCAGAAGAGATGAAAAGGCCTTGGCCTAGAGACCAGTCTACAAAAGACTGCCATGTTGGGCAACAGGACTTCTGGCCTTGCTAAAATCATTTTGTTTTTTTCAGACAGCATTTGTTGGATTCTCTATGTGCCAGGCTCTGTGTCAGAGCTGTTTGTTAAGATGAGTGAAGGTTAAGCCCCTGCCCTTGAAGATCTTACAGTCCAACAAGGGAATGGGCACTTGGTCTATTAGTACAATACAAACGTCCAATAGGGACACATGTCCTATTGCTACTTCAGTCCAAGTCTCTACACCGGACATCACCAGTGACCTCATCATGATACTCCTCCAATTCTGTGGTCTTAATGGAGTATAACTGAAAAGAAGAAGGAACATAGAAGACCACGGATTTCATTTTCTCATTAGCTTGATCCTTATTCCAGAAAGGGACTAACAGCTGGTATAGAGATTCACTTAGCCTCATTTCACACAAATTATGAGTACTGGGAGCGGGACATGTTTTTGTATGACAATGTTCTAGCAATAACGAGAGTTTTAAAGTAATTGAATAATTAAATTTATTTATGAATCTAGGAGTCAAAACCTTTTATCTGCATTATCATGGTTTCATTTGAGCTAATACAAGCATGAGAGTTTCAGAATAAACTTATATTTTTACCAAGTATCAGTCCAAAGAAAAAGTTTAAAATGTTTTAAAAGTCTGTTTTCCCAACAGATTATTCTTTTTAAAAATCAATACTATCTCACAGGTAGTATTCATTCTACTTGGTCAAAAAGGCACAGTTTTATGTAACTTTTTTGTTGGAACCTGCCTCAGTCTTTGATAGCAATCTCTTGTTAGACAATTCTTATTGCACAGTGACACCCCGTTGTTCCACACACTATTAGCTACTGACTGACCACACCATAGAAGAGACAGGAAGCAATGCCTCTTATTTGAGCTCTGTTTAACACTTCAAGAGCTAATGAAGGATTTTGCACAAAAACAAAAACACTACAAATTACATAGTTAAATCTGCAATCACTTTGAGATAGAAATTGCATCATGGAAACAGTTAACTAAAAACCGGAGAAACTATTAAGACTTGTGCAGAGATTAAAGGTAGTAACCTATTCTGTAATTATGACTTCCTATAAGTTTTATTTATTTTTTCGACATGTCTTTAAAACCATTTTGCTAATGAAAGTTGGTATATCTACTATAGAGTAGGCAAGTGACATCGAGGGGAATTGATCCAGAATTACAGTCCTACTCCTTCTATGCTCACTCCTGAACCAAGTGTGCAAATTGTTCCTTGCCCCTGTCCCATATTCCCCACACCCACTCCTTGCAACATTAAACTGCCAAACACCACCCAGGAACGGATTTCCTATTTCATCATTTAAACCCATTATCTTGTTCCCTTACTATCTTGCCAAACTGGTTTCCCTCCACTTACATTTCTGAGACATGATGTGGCAAGATAACAAGTCTAGACTATTTGTATAAATAGACAGTTGGGTCTTAAAGTTGAAGCAGAGGACCAAAAGCCAGTAGTCCTTTTTTTCTTTTCAGTGTACTGCCTAAACTCCTTATAATCCCAAAGAGATTGTCTAACTCCAAAGCATTTCTTTGTGTTTTAAAGAGTGCTCATTTAGTGGCATTGTGTAGCAGCTGTCCAACAATTGCAAGGCAAAAGACTAACAGTTTGGAAAAGAAAATGAGAGTGCACCATATTCAAATGAAATTTTAACCTTTGCCTAACTTGCCAATTGGAATATACAGTTAACTGAGTAAAGACTAACTTAATCTCTGGAGTGTGTTCACATATACAGTGAGGGTTGGGGTCTTGGAGCTTATGTTTTGAGTGAAGAATCCAGAGAGAGAGTGTGAGTCGATGGAGCCCTCTAGATGAGTTTTAGAGGATTTCTTTCACTATAACCAGAGTTGTGGAAATGGGAAAGTCTTCACCTATGCCTCAAATTATCTGTCTATCCATAAACACTCCAGAATTTTATCTTTTTAAATGTCAGGCATTTGGTCACTGATCTACAGAGTAAGATTATCTAGAAATGACTGTCAAGACAAGCTTGGTGAGTAACCAGGGATGAAAAGTGATGTTATCTCGGAAGGTTGCCATTTAGTGACATGCCCTAATTACGTTATTTAGGTCAGTGTATCCCCACTTTAGCATCCTCCCAAATATAGAGGATATTGAGTGTGTGTCCTCAGAAAGCTGTTTGTGGGAACTGATAGTGACTTAGGTAAAATGTAGACGGTGACTGCCACGAGGCAGGTGGGAAACTAGGCAGGCAGCATAATGCTTGCAGTCAGTGCTGGGACTGAGCAGATAAATCTCTGGGTGACAACTGAGCCATTTGAGGAGTGACTGCCACAGACGAGTAAGAATAGCGGTAAAATGGGGATAAAGTTAAAAATTCCCAGAGTACTGTTTTTTCATTCTCATTTCGCTATAAATCTTTTCGGTAATAAATACAAGATGGAAGGGGAGCCTTCCCAGGATTTAATCCTCTCAAAGTTGCTCAAACCAGAATGAATGTTCCCAAAGCACAAATTTAGCTGCCTCTCCGATGCTTCTAAGAAAACGCCTCCTTATAACAGCCTCAGGAACTTATTTCAAATCCCAGACCTTTGTCTTTCATCTCTCTGCTCTTGGGGCTCTGGGTAGTGCCACATCTGGTGGTGGTTTGTGTGAAAGGAAATAATATATATATAATAGTTTCCTGTTTGGTCATTTAAACCTTTCCCTGTGCTGGACAGAATTTGACCCACTTTGCTCAATAGCAGAGTCCTGTCACTAAAGTGCCAGTTATTTACAACGGTTGGTCAGACAAAGTTGCAGTGCTTTACCACGAGCCCAAAAGCTGCCCGGGCCCCTTATTCTGACCCTTATTGTTTAGACATTTAGACAAACAGTGTTGTTAATAGTTTAAATTGGAGGCTGGGATTTATTTCTTTAGAGCATAGAATTATTTTTGACAAAGTATAGTAAATATGGTCATTATCATCATCCTCTTTGTTTATTCATTTTTGGAGCCAGAGTTCATTTTATTCCTGAATTTAAAAAACCCTGAGCTTTATAATTTATTGTGTAAGACTTGCATACATAGAATTTTAAAAACAAAACCAAAAAGATACTAATAATAAAATGAAAGATATTGAATACCTTGCATTCTCTTTTTCTAATTTGGCTTTGGTTCTCTCACTCTGGTCATACTTAACAGTCTTGCCAAGGACATCTTTCTCTGTCTCTCATTTACTGCAGAGGTGGCCAGTTTTCTTCTTTCTGGGCACGTCCATCTGTGGTATTCAATGTCTGAGAGATCATGGAATTTGTGACATTATTTTTGTATATTAGAATCTCCTCACACAGAAAACTCTTCAACTACAGCAGGATCACTGACAATTCCTAGACTTGTATGTTTATATTTGGAAAAAAAATTCCGTTCTGCAATCATCACTTGCTTTCTACTCTAGTCCCTTAAACTAATTTCAATTTTTTCTTCCTTAGCGATATTAGAAATGTAGATACTTCATTTTTGTTTGGACCTCCTAAAATGCTTATTATAAACCAGGGGGAATTGTTTGTAGCATCACAATATGTTTGTTTAGGGCAGGGGTGAGCAAACTATGACCCTCAGGCCAAATGCAGTCAGCGGCCTGTTTGTACACAGGGGTTTTTACATTTTTAAAGGGTGGTGGGTCAGGAAAAACAACAAAGAATGTGGAACAGAGGCTATATGTGTCCCACAAAGTTTAAAATATTTACTATCTGGCCCTTTACAGAAGAAGGTTGCTGATCCCTAGCTTGGACTAGTATCATGTGTTAAAATTTAAAGCTTTATATTTAGAGCAGCTCGTATCTCTTTGAACTTGAGTCATGAACTCTTTTTGGGTACTGCCTGCTGTACCAGGGTAAACTATGTTATATTTATTCCAACTTAGTGTTTAGTTGATTAGACGTTGGAACTATTTATATATTCTTCTAGTGATTGTCAGTTCTGACTGCATTTTAAAATCATCTGGAGAGCTTTAAAAATACTGTTGCCTAGGCCCCTACACCAGAGATCCTGATTTAATTGATCTGAAGGGGAGGCCTGGGCATAGGTGTGTCTTACGTGCTCTTCAGGTGATTCTAATGTTCAGGTAGGTCTGAGAACCACAGGCCTACACCACTTGAAAGTCTATTTGTGGACTGACAATTAGACCATAATCTTCGGCAGTTTTTATTCACATTTTTCATTAGAAATATAATAAAGATGCATTATACAAATTGCTCTTTAATTTCAAGACAGAAGTGTTGCTCAGGGAAATTTTAACTGAGACAATTTTGAAATGTGAAGAGCATATGAAACAGAAAATGCAGAGCCCAGAGAAATAGAATTTAAAAGATAGGAACTGAAAGGAGCATGCTGGAAAAGAAAAAAAAGAAAAAAACCACTCAAAATTTCAATACACAAATCACTGAGTAGATTTCTTGCTATCTGGGTAAGTGTCTATTTTCAAAAGTGCTATTAACATAAACAGAGCAGTAAATCTGGGGCACCATACTTTTTTTTCAAAGTTGTTAAGAAGAATTATATCAGTCTGCAGGTGTCACACGCAGTTACTCAGAATCAGAAAGAAGGCTGATCCGGGGTTAGAAGATCTCCTTCTATCTATCTTTTTGCAGCCAACCACGTCCAGGCTGTTTATTTAATACTTCCTCTTGCTAATGAAGGTACTGGTTGGGGATGGGTCGGGCTTTCCCATCTCAGCATAAGACTGCAAGATTTGAATGTGCCCTGGTGCTGGCTTCAGTGACCACAGCAGGTACCCCAGGCAAGAATCTGAGCAGTAATAACAGGTAACAACAGAGTGTGCATCAGACCTCTGACACTTTTCCTTCTAGTTTATTTCCTTTTCTCCCCATTTACCAACGTGTTCTTTTCCCTTTTCTTTTTACATTTTTCCAAACCAGCAAGTGTGGAGGCAAGACACATCAAAGCAGAGATGGGAAGTGAAAGAGCTCTCGTTCTGGACAGATTAGCAAGCAATGTGGCAAAACGAAAAAGCTCAATGCCTCAGAAATTCATTGGTAAGAATACAACCCTTTTTCCTGCTGTTGTTAGCAGATAGTTTGAATGAGATAACATAGAATGATTACTACACAGGCCCTTCCTAGATTAATCTCTGTTAAAATAAGGTAATTTGTTTTCCATTGTACACTTTTTATTCTTTGTTATTCATTTTGATAACTAGAGCAAATAGAATAAAATATTTTAACTAAAGAATCTATTGAAGATGGGAGTATTTGGTATCCAATTCCCTAAACGGAGTTGGTGTTAAAAATGCTGTTCCTTCCTCTTTATTCTGAATGACATATGTTGCATGAGAGAGTTTATGCAATTTACACCAGTAAGATGTTTGAGATAGCATTTTTGTAATCTTTTGTAATTATATTTTACAACTTGGTTCCGTTATCATGCTCAACCTTTTTTCATGCTCTAAAATGTATTGCCATATTTTCTTGAATTTGATTGAGAGTTGGCTTTAAGAGAAAGTGGTTGGGAAATCACAAATTTAAATAACAGGGTTTGATTTAATCATTTGTCTTACTGGAATTAATTTTTATGCCATTGGTTTTCACGTTGTCAAAAAATACAGCAGAATGAGATGGCTAAGAAATAATTACGTCCATGAAAAGTGTTAGGACTGCCAAATGGCAGAGATATTTTGTTGAACTCTCCCAGATGTTTACATAAATGTGACCATGATATTTAAAATAGATTTGTATTTGTGAAGTAGGCAGCTGAATTGAATGTATCAGTTTTTCTATAAATTGAAAGTCAGTGATATCAAACAAAAATAGTTATCACGTGAAAATAGACCTCCCTCAATACCAATAATATTTTAGAAATCTGTTTTTCCAAAGCTACTTGCTGCTATTGATTTCTTCAGTCCTTTTGTGTTTATTCTTTTCAATAGCTTTTATAGATACTAACTGCCTGCCTGGTTTTTAAATCTGGTTAAATTTTATTCTGTAGTTTTTTTACAGGTAGGCATTTTATGTGAATTATAGAGATATATTGAAAGAACCCATATATTTCAAAATTACCTAGCTTGGTATTTATGCTTATTTATTTTATTTTGATTAGCTGACAACTTTTTGTACCATTTTAGTCACTTTAAGAATAAATTGTGTCAGACTAAAGTGCGTGCATTTCAGTTTAGAGATCCCCTCCTCCTGACCATCTTCTCTCTCCTTGGTGAGAAATGTCAGGGAGCATGTAGTGACTTCCATAGGGAGTTTAGGCACAATGGACCAATTGTGATTCCAAGACATTCTCTGAAAACATTGCTCATATCTTTTGAGCTTTACTTATGTGAAAACTTTATGACTGGAGTACAAAAGAAAGCTTGGATTGTTACTCTGTGTTTTGAGTGTAATTTAATTTGGGGAAAGTTTTGACTCTAGAAATGGCTGAAGCTGATGTGTGGAGGCACATGGGGAGAGATAAGCAAAAAAAAAGTAAAGTGACAATTTCAGTCGAGTTATGGTCAATACATTTTGGTCTAAGAGAACTAAAATATGAAAGAAGGTCCCTCGTTCTTACAGCTGCCCTAAACCTATGGGTGAGCTAAGCCCCTACTTAATCGAAGTTGCTTTGGTATTTTCATGGGTTTAAAAACATGGTTCATCTGTCCAACTCCATGCCATTTGCCTGTTGTGTCAGGGATTCATTCCATCTGTTTATTACCATTGTGACCAGAGCATTTTCGCTCCTGTGTTTCCAGACTCATGAGAGATGCTGATCGTGTAGGTGCTGATTTCCGTCATCTTCTGAACCATCAGAAGTTCTCTCTGTGCTAGAATCAGACCCAGTAGAATTAGTTCTTGATCTGAGCTGAGGTAGCAACTTCAGGGCTTCAGAGCCCCGAATAATTAGGGGAATTTTTTTGGTCAATTGTGGTATAGTGCAGTAGGAAGGGCACTGGATTAGAAGCCAAAAGACCCAGATTCCGATTCTAGCTCAGTCATTTCTTAACCGTGTGTGTTTAGACAAATCACATAACCTTTCTGGACCTCTGTTTACTCATCTGTGAAGTGAGGAGACTGCATAGGTGATAAAGTGATCAGGAAGGCACCTCCCAGCTCTATCAGTCTACAAGTCTGTGAGGTGAATTAGAAAAGGCAGCAATTATGAATACTGCTTTGTGTTTATAAGCCCACATGTGTAACTTCAGATAACTTTTTTCTCGAGGCTGTACAGGTATGGTGTTTATGTTATGAACTATATCATATATTTTAGTCTTTTTTAGGAAGTTGTTAAGTGTGAGAATCTATAAAACAACTGTATTAGCTCAACATTCATATAGTTTACTTAGGGCATTACTACTTGTTTATTTGCTCTTATGTCCATTTATTCATCAAGATATCATTATAGTGCTCCTGCCATATACAGTTGACCCTCTGTATCTGGGTTCCGCATCCAAGGATTCAACCAACCTTGGATGGAAAGGCCTACAATGGTTGTGTCTGTACTGAACATGTACAGACTTTTTTTTCCTTGTCATTATTCCCTAAACAATATAGTATAACAATTGTTTACACGGTATTTGCATCGTATTAGGTATTATAAGTAATCTAGAGATGATTTAAAGTATATGGGAGGATGTGTGTGGGTTATATGCAAATACTACGCCATTTTGTATAAGGGACTTGAGCATCCGGGGATTTTGGTGTTCGTGGGAGTCCCGGAACCAATCTCTCATGGATATCCAGGGACAACTGTGCCTGACATTCTTGTCCCTGAATACTGTTCTAATTGTCTAACATTGGCTTATATCCTGAATCTTTGTTTTAGAGATTTTTTTTTAATTAAAGAAACTCCTTTAATCATTTAACTGAATCAACCTTTTTGATAAAAACCAGTAATATCAAGGGGGGGGGAAGGAATATTATGACACTGTGCAGTGTTTGGGATGAAGTGATATAAAACATATGGGGCTAATGTTTTCCTTCCTCTTCTTTTCTCTCTCCTATATTTCCTCTCCAAGGCACCATTTTCTGAAAAGGTTCAGCTGCCAGGGAAATGGCAATGGGTAAAGTGTGAAGGAAGAATGAGTCACTCCCTTTAATCCTTGCTGACAGTTGCACAGCACTCAGACCTACCTTGGCTTCCCTGACCTCTTGAACTGTGAGGAGAAAGGTGAAATTATACCATTAGGTCAGCCTGTTAATTTCCCAGCAGGCTAGAGATAATTACCAGTAGGTAGCATTTTTCATCCATTAGAAGTGAACTGAGGAAGAGGGACGGATTGGGTTAAGTCTAAATGCATTTAGCAACACAAAACCATGCCTCTTGAAGAGTAAGAGTAAAATTAAGTTGCCCAAGTAGGAGAAAAATAAAGTCATTTTTTCCCTCATTCTCCAAGAAATTTTGTATCCCTTTCTGTAAAATGCGAAATAAATTGACCCACATTCATTGGAAATCAGCATCTTAACATCATCAAAGTAATGCTTAGTTGTTCTTTTCAAAGGACAAGACCTTACTTTTAGCACCTAACCCTTTTAGGGGTTGTCCTTTCTCTCAGTGCTGTTTTCTTGTTATAAACTATTTGACTATACTTCTAACTAGTCCATCTTCAAATCCTTGGCTCAAAACAGAGGCCAGATTTCTTTCCTGGAGAGAGGAGGAAAGTGACTATATTTCTTTTTCTGATTTTCATTCTTTCTCCAGAAACAGATGTGTTATTCAGACCAAAGTGGTTACCATAGCATCTCCTTATTTTTTTAATTCTGTGTATTACTTTATCAAAGGAAGTTTTCATGTTGAAAAGAACATGAAAAAAGATCTCACTTACCCGCGGTAAACATGTTAATGAGGTTTTGACACTTCAACAAACACCGTCAGTTCTGTTCACCCCGTGAAGTAACTAATGAGAGATTGTCTGCTTTGGTTAACAGAGTGACAGGAAGTAGTTTTAATACCTGTTTCTAAGAGCAAAAAGTATCTTCTCCTACCCCTTCCCAAAGGGCTGAAATCCATTATCCTATGAGCATTACAAAGTCATAGCATTTTAGAACTTGAAGAGAGATTCAGAGCCACCCAGTGAAGTTCTTTTACCGAGGAGGGAAGAAGGGTGGGAAAGATGGAGAAACACAGCTGGTAGGTGACAGAGCAGGGCCAGAACCTACGTCTGTAAAGGGGTGCAGCACAAGAAAGCTTCTCTGGGAGGTCAGCCACAGCAACGCATGTCATGTCTGCTATCTGGGGGCTTTGGACGGGGAGGAGGCTAGTCATTGAAAGCTAGTGGGAGAAAAGTCCTTGAAGAAGGGCAGTCATTCTCTCTCAAGGGTATGTTTTCTTGAGAAAAGAACTGTCTTCCACTGGTGACTCCATCAGGACATATGACATCCAAATAGCACTTCACAGTGTCTCAGAGGACAAAGGCTTCTGCAGCAACAAAATGTGGTCTCCAGCTCAGTTTTCCTCACCACCACCCCCACAGCTCTCTCTGTTCTCTCTCCTCCTTCCTGCTTCTTGTTCTGTGGCTCCCCTCTGCTTTCGTCCTCCTGGAAGAAGTGTTAGTCACTTTAGTCTCAATAAGATTGAGATCAGAGCCATAATTATCATCAGATATTCCACTTACCCTACTTACCTGCCTTTTTTTTTTTTTGACATGTGCTTGCAGTAAGAGTAGGTGATAATACACATGAGAAATTGTATGAAAATAGCAGCAAATATATTTAAGTGACTCGAAACTTAAAGACTTAAAGAAAACCTGAATATTTCACATTAACCCATCATGATGACTGTAATATTGGAATTGTGTTATTTTTCTAATGTTCAAATTATTTTTCTCCCCTCTTCAAAAAAAACTTTCAAAGGCTCCCCATTGGAAGAAAATCCAAACCACTCAAGCGTTCTGAGCCTTCCGCAATCTGTTTCCAATTTATCTTTTCTAATTTTATCATTTCAGCCAACTGATCCTTTAATTCAGCCACAGTGAACTACTCCCACTTCTATGTAATACTTTCCCACTTCTATGTAATCGTTCTTTCCGTGCGCTCTGTCTGGAATGCCCTCCCTCACATCTGCCCTTAAAAGTACACGTGGGAGCCAGCCCGGATGGCCTAGCAGTTAAAGTTTGGCGCACTCTGCTTCTGCGGCCCTGGGTTTGGTTCCTGGGCGCAGAACCATATCACTCATCTGTCAGTAGCCATGCTGTGGCAGCGGCTCACATAGAAGAACCAGAAGAACTTAAACTATAGACAACTATCTACTGGGCCTTTTGGGGTGGCGGGGAAGGAATTAAAAAAAGAAAAGGAAGATTGGCAACAGATGTTGGCTTAGGGTGAATCTCCCCCTGCCCAAAAAAAAGTACACATGGTCCACATTCCCAATACTCTGCTGAGCTCTCTCGGTTCTGTCCTCCTTCTGCACTCAGGCAAGTTTAACACTCTGCTTTTTGTGATATATATGACTGTCTCCACCATCATCACTACCACCACCTCAGATTATAGGAAGACTTTAAGAAAAGCATAGATTAATATTTACCCATGTTACAGGTGGCACATTTGAGAAGTGGTCTGTATTTTCCTCTCTCTGCTCTCTTGGCTACTCTATACTTTGTTCCACCACATAGCATTAAGGATACTGGTCTATAATGAAATTGTGTAAATGCTGCATCTCCTATTGGATTGCAGTTATATTTATATTCCTCAAAGCACCTAACATGGTGTGAGGCATATAATTATAATAATAATAATAACAATATATCACTTACTGAGTGCTTACATATGCCAAGCACTCTGGAAGCACTTTATAGACATTGCAACAACTCTGTGCATTATAGACATTTCTTGAATGCATGTGCTAGTCCATATGGAACAAAGCACAGTTGCTTTTCCACTGCGTATGGGAACCATCCCAACAAAGAATCTGAAGTCACTGCCAGTGGTAGGATTGTGCAGCCATGGGCACGGTAGCAGCTGGGAAACAGCAGTTAACACTCGAACATATACTGAGATATATGGGGCCTTGGATTGCATTCTAGTTCTCTATTTACCAACTGGGTAACTGGAAAGTTAATCAACATGTTTACACTTTAGATTCTTCATCTGACTAAGAAATGATAATTCATCTTAGGTAGAATGAGACAATATATGAAGTACCTAAGACAGCACTGGGTTTATAGTAGGGGCTCAATAAATAGTAGCTATTCTTATTAGTATTATGTATAAAGCACAGGGCTAGGAACTGTGAAGTATAAAGACCAGAAGTAAACAGATTAGGGTGGTGGATCTTATCCTTTGACCCCAGAGGCAGAGGTCTGAATCCACATGCTCAGTTAAGGTCCCTTTTATCTCTAGACTGTGATTTTGTAATTCCAAGCTCGCACCTAGAAGCCAACAATCATATGCCCTCACCACATGGCAGCAATTCAGGTCAGGCGGTTGCTCAGAGTTACCAAAGCATGGATATTAAGGATTGGCACCTTTAAAAAGAATCACAGGTAGGGAATGGCCCAACCAGACAGCCTTGGTATCTAAACTTAGGACTTGCTGTTGCTGCTTATATTTTCATTGGAAGAAAACCTCTAATTCAGCCTGAAGCTGCTATCATTAATCATTCAAAGGTGTGGTACAATTTTGACTAGAAACTGGACTAGAGGCGCCATGCAGGTTTGGGAGCAGTTACACTCTTGCGGTTTGACTAACCTTTTTTATGAGTGTGTTACTAAAGAAACGTGAGCTTTTGGCTTTTCAATTACTGTAGCTTACCCCTTCTGAGTTTCATACACATTGAGTCATCGTGTCTACAGGTGACTGATAATCATCTGCACTACTCAACTTACCGTAACTCAGAGATGAGGGGATCTGATGATTGCAGGTTGCGTGCACGTGAAGATCTGAGGCTCTCCCATCCTCTTAACAATGAACGATGGTCTGCCTTAACCACAGAACTCAGTCACATATTTCCACTCATCCAGGGGTTTATTTTCCTCTTAATGTTTTGCCTGTTACAACTTTAGCACTCAGCTGTTTTCTGACATATGCTGCAGGTGGTATAGGTTCTGAAATTATAGGCCTAGTTAAGTAAAGCAAACTCTTGGGAGAAAGGATAAAAGCAGAGTTTGTGATGTGCCTGCCCCACCCCGGAAACTTTCTGGAGCTTGTCTGTTAGGTGAAAAGATAAAAAGATTCTCAAGGACCCCTGGTATTTGGGGAGTTGAGTAGAGCTGGCCACACTGGAAAATCATCAAAAACCTTGAAAAGGCCAAGAAACCAAAGTTCATCATTTCTGTGTCACTTTCAGGGGAATGAATATTTGTGACCTGAGCTGGCTTTCATGTTCTCAGCCTCATTCTTCCTCTTGATCAAAGATGTATCCAATCTGGAAGTTGAAAATAAGAACCATTGATTACTTTGGCCAAGATCTACTTTTCTGTTGCTTTTTATTGAGTTGCCAAGGCAGGGTGTTTTGCTGTGCATATTTTTTCTCTCAGGTTTTGTCTAGAATCTATCACATTGGCTTTAAGGTAGTAGGGATGCATGACAAATCCATCTGATTAGATTAGATCTTTTAGCTGGTCTTTCTGGCTCCAGTTTCTCACTGTTCTGGTCCATCTTACACATTGCTGTTACATTAATATCCTGAAATAAATTTTGATCACAAGCCTCCTTTGCCCAAGGGTACGTAACAGTTTGCTGTTTGTTCAAATCCAAACCCTATGGTGGGTCATTCAGAATGCCCCTCATTTGGTCCTACCATGTGTTATCTTTTTTCAGTATCTCCCAAAATGTGAAAAGCAGAATGCCAGGAGGCCCACAGGGTATTTAAAAACCTTGATCCACCAGGCAAGAAAATTATTTTCTTTTTTTTTTTTTTTTTTGATTGGCACCTGGGCTAACAACTTGCCAATCTTTTTTTTTTTTTCTGCTTTATTTCCCAAACTCCCCCGGTACATAGTTGTATATCTTAGTTGCAGGTCCTTCTAGTTGTGGGATGTGGGACGCCGCCTCAACGTGGCCTGATGAGTGGTGTCATGTCCGTGCCCAGGATCCGAACCCTGGGCCGCCACAGCAGAGCGCGTGAACTTAACCACTCGGCCACGGAGCTGGCCCCAAGAAAATTATTTTCTTTTTAGTTCTCTTTCAATCTCCCTGATTACACCAACGAGAAAGATTTAGACTTAATTTGAAGTTAGTGGTCTTTAACTAATCTCATACTTGGTAATCTCTGTTTTTAACAAAGAGAGAGGGGATCTTCGTCTCCAAGCACTCATAGTAGAATCTGATCAAAATTTAATAAAGTGCTCTGTTTCATTGTCTTTATTTATTTTCTTTTACAAATCCACAATTATGGAAAATTTTTTTTTCTTCTCCCCAAAGGCCCCCAGTACATAGTTGTATATGCTAGTTGTAGGTCCTTCTAGTTGTGCTCTCTTTATTTTTCATTTACCTTCAATTTGTGGCAAGTGATTCTGGTTCTCTGTTTATGTTAGTGATTATAAAGTTTCCTTAAAAAGCAAATTTACTTTAGCAAAAAAAGAAAATGTGAGCTGATTCAAACAAAACAAAAACCCTACCATTTACCAAGTGCTTTCTACGTGCCAGGCACTGCTGTAAGCGCTTACTAGTGACCCTGTGAGGTAGATGCAATTATTATCCCCATTTTACATGAGGACATGGAGCCATAGACAGGTTAAATAACTTGCCCAAGATCACGCAACTAGTAACTGATGAGCCAGCATCAAATCAAGTTCTCAACCACCACACTACCCTGGTGTGTGAATATTGCAGAATGTGAAGGAAAAAGTAAAATTTGAGAAATACCTTATTTCATAGTTCTTGATATAGCTATAGCCAGACTCTCTTAGTCTTCCCTGCTTGTGTCCTGTATAGTCCCACTGCTCTGCCTTCACTCATGCTCCTCCCTCAATTAGGATGTCTCTTCTACCTCTCCAAAAATCTAAATCCTACCAGTGCATCAAGACCCTCCTCAAAATTTACGTTTTCTGAGAATGCTTTCCCTTCCCCAAGTACTCCTGAATTTTTGCATTCTCTTAATATTTAAATATACAATTTGTACCTTGCCCTTATAATTCTGTTTACAGATGACATATTTAATGCCTCAAACTTGGCATTTAGAATAAAGTCAAAGGCCTCCATAGAGCATGGCAGCCCTTTCACAACTTTTGTCATTTATTTTTCTCCAATTCCATATATATAGGTCTTATTTTTCTCCCACTAGGTTGGAAACACCTCAAGAGCAGGAACTGGTTCGTCCAATCCTTTTGTTTTCCTGTGTTTTTTCATTACTGAACTCTTTCCTGTATGGCAGTGACAAGTTTTAGAACCACAACATGCCTAGGAAATGTTATAGAAAAGCAGATGTGGTTCAGCAAATCTCTCCAGGATCCAATGTCTACAGAATGAAAGAGCATCAAAAGTAACCTTAGCCTCACTTCCAGCACCTGACACATCCTCCCTGCTTTCTCTTCTCTCTACCAGCTGCTCACCACTGAGCACATCTGCCATCAGTGCAGACCCTGCTCCTGCCTTCCCTGTGGCCAGAGAGCCTCTGTTTTCTAACACACAACACCCACACGCCCTGAAGGTGGCTAAACTCTGTTTTCAAAATTTCTCAGCAGTTTGACATGAGATGTAGGAAAGGGTGACCACAAATAAATTTTTCAGTTAAGTGTGAGATAGGCCCTAATGATCATATATGTATCAATGATATATTTTTTTCAAGCAAAAGAAGAATAACACGCTTTATGAAAGGGACAAAGTTCATGATCTTTCATCAAGGGAGCTTTTCTAAAACTTTCTACATTTGAAGCTCTTTTACTTAAATCTCAGTCATTCTGGTGACTGACATGTTTGGGGAGTGTTAAGTTGGAGTTTGGGGGGCTATTTTTTCCACCTCTGTAGCTATTTAAAGAGGCTAGTCGCTGACCATCCCCACTTTTTGCAGCACTTCTGTCCCCTTGGCTCCCTAGTATTACGAGCAGAAAATAACAAGGAAAATAAGAGTTTGGGAATTGACTGCATCGTAAGAGTTCACGAACAGCAGAAGTACAGAGGCCCCCATGCTCCTGCATAGTAGTAGCTCCCTTGCCTCCTCTAAATCCCGTCCTAGTATTCTCTTGCTTCCTTTTCTCCAGGGTTCCCCTCTGACATGAGCAGTGGAAACAATCACATTATAGCCTCAACTTAATGACATCTCTGACTCTCCCTTTTGCCTGCTGGCTTAATTTATTTTGACTGGCTAAACGTGCTGTCAACCACTGTCCCCTGAGACATCAGCACCGTATGGAACCATTCTGCCTGGGCTGGTGTTCTTGAGCAGGCAACACGTCCTTCCTCATTTTTCAAGGACTCTGGAAAATAATTTTACAAACTCTCTGCCTTTGTGTTGTTCCTTTTGTAACTCTTTCTTTAACTTGTTCTAGGTGACAAGCGCCACTGCTTTGATGTCAACTATAATCCCAGCTATATGTACGAGAAGGAGAGTGAGATAATACAGACCCGAATGATGGACCAAGCCATCAATAACGCCATCAGCTATCTCGGTGCCGAAGCCCTGCGCCCCTTAGTCCAGACACCACCTGCTCCCACATCAGAGATGGTGCCAGTTATCAGCAGCATGTATCCCATAGCCCTCACCCGTGCTGAGATGCCGAATGGTGCTCCCCAAGACCTGGAAAAGAAGAGCATCCACCTGTCAGAGAAGGGCCTGCCTTCTGAAAGAGGCCTTTCCCCCAATAATAGTGGCCATGACTCCACGGACACTGACAGCAACCATGAAGAACGCCAGAATCACACTTACCAGCAAAATCACATGGTCCCTCCTCGAGTCCGCAATGGGATGCCACTTCTGAAGGAGGTCCCCCGCTCTTATGAACTCCTCAAGCCCCCACCCATCTGCCCAAGAGACTCCATCAAAGTGATCAACAAAGAAGGAGAGGTGATGGATGTGTATCGGTGTGACCACTGTCGAGTCCTCTTCCTGGATTATGTGATGTTCACTATTCACATGGGTTGCCACGGCTTTCGTGACCCTTTTGAGTGTAACATGTGTGGATATCGAAGCCATGATCGGTATGAGTTCTCGTCTCACATTGCCAGAGGAGAACACAGAGCCACACTGAAGTGAACATCTGGTCCCAGAGATGATTTGCGCCTGAGCATTGAACATCATTCTTAAAAACTGATAAATCACTCTCAAAATAAACTCAGTTCCAAGCTCCTTTCCATACCATTTTTAGCATCCAAAGGGTCATATTCACATGGGCAACAGAGAAACGCTGAGTTCATTCAGAAATTGTTTGCAGATATGTCATGTTACTACTTTTGTGAAACTTTTGTTTTCCCACCAAGGACTTGAATTTTATATTTAAAAGCCAATGAAGTATTTAGTCATTATCTTTTGCAGCAACAGAGCAGGCCTTCCTTGGAGTTTGTTGTGAGTCAAAAGAATCCCCTGGTTGTGCTGCATGAGACATTCTTTCTGAGATTCATCAGCCATATGTGGAAAAGCCTTTTGGTCATATGCCCAGGACCACAGAGAAGAAGAGCTGACCAGCTGACCTTGCTGGGAAGCCTTGCCTTTCTGCACTTAACACAGGCTGAAGGGTTAGGATATAATCTCCCCATTCCAAATTATAGTCTATTAATAAGGAAAAGAACAGCAATAAGATAAGTTATCTGTTACCAATAACTGAAGACCCCAGTCTCCGAGCATCAGATCCATTTCTTATCACACAAACCAAAAAAGAACAAGTCATCTGATGATACTTCTGCTTCTACCCTTTACCCTCCCATCTCCAATTAAAAGCTGCTTTGGGCTAAACCAGTCGTCTATAGGGGAAATTCTATACCAGGAGACCCAATGGTTTTAAATATAGACTATCATTGAAACTCCAGGAAGTTGTCCACTGTGGTGACGGCATCCATTTCTTGTAATCAAGACTGGCAGAACTGGGCTCTGAAGGGTGAAATGCTTCAGCACCACCACCCGGGGGAAAAAAAAACCAGCTACCTGAAGTTCTTGGTCTCTTTCATGGAGTATCGGTGTACAGACCCAAAGCAAACTCGCCAAAGATTTTTTTGACAAAAAATACCAGAAAGTCCAAAAAGTGTGACTTAGTGTCCCCTTCCCCACAGGAGAGGAATCAGGGACAGATGCCATGAGTGCTGTTTAGATCAGAGCTGAACTTCATGATGGGGTGAGGAGGGGAGCACCTCTGCGGACGGGTTCTCCTCCATCAGACAGGTTGGGGTTTTCCCCCCGGTTTTCAGTGGAGTTGCTGTGTCCCACAAAGATTCCTGAAAGTCTAATCTTGGTTCTGCAGATGTATCAGTCATCTTACCGTGAGTTATGGGACATGCTATCAAGGAAGAGCACTGTGATAACTACAAAATTAGCGCTGGAATAGGGGTCACAAAATCGGTTTGCTAATTCCATATTTGCCACTAATTAGTTGTATGACTTTGGGCAGACCACTTAATTCTTAAGACTAAGTTTCCTCAACCGTAAAATAAGAGTTGAATTCAGACATTCTGTAAGGTCCCTTCCAGCTTTACATTTATGTGATTATGCAGTAACCACAGTTAACTTTTAAGCCTCTTAATGTATGGATATTAAGCAGAAGAGTATGTATATGAATTATCTGTTTCACATTTCTTTGGTGTGAAAATGGTAGCTGTTGTTAAGTTTTTCCTTTAACCACTGAGTTGTGAATGTGAAGATGGTGGGGAGGAACAAAAAACAGGAAGGTATTTTGATCTTGCCCCAAAGTGTACACACAAACTGGCACCTGCAGCTGCTTGCCAAAGGCTTTTTTTTTTTTTTCCCCCCTTTTTAAGAACTTCTGTTAGGGAAAATAAATTCTGCTTCCAGGGACAACTTCATGGAGCCTATTTACAAATTAAGAGTCAGCTTTGTGAACATTTCTACCAGAGCCAAGAATCCCAAATTCCTAGCAGATTAGTGTTTTATGTATCTGCCTTGATATTTCGAAAGGGCTCACGCATTAGGTTCAAACTCAACTCGTTCATGTGCTGCCAGTAATTAAAATGTTCCACCTCAGTCTGCACAAATGGCTTATCCTTCTTTGTAGCATGGCGTCTGTCTCAGGAAAAAAGATTTTGTGAAATTCCATGGCAACAGTCCCAACATGTTTGAGATTTCAGCTAAAAGACTAGCTGTATTTCAGTGTGTAGTCTTCAGTGTATCACTGTATTTCCGTAATCGTAGGCTCCAAGCCATGCCAGGTTGCTTATACCCATTGTGAAAGAGGAGCTGCTTATTATATTCTTAAAACATCACACATCCTGTTGACTCTTCAGCGGACAAAAGAAAGAGAATTTGGAAGCAAGGACTAGTAGGAAAGAAAGCTAGGGAAACCAAGCATTTCCACCAGATTAGTGGGAAAGTCTGCTGAAGAGACCAACTTTTGCACCTTAAGGTAGTGAAACTAAGGACCATCCCACTAACCTGGGGACTCTTTGTAGATATGACCCTCATTTTCCCTGTGACTAATAGATTTTCTGAATGATTTCCATTCTTCTGAGGTCAGTTTTCTGAGTGGGGTGACCACTCACAAAGGCTGCACTTTCATTGTAGCATTCTGAGTCTAGGTTGAGGCATGTCAAGTCTAGAGAAAATTTTTATGTGGAAACTCCACATTCTTAAAGTTGAACCGGGTGGTATATAGTGGTTACCACCTCAAAGGTAAACACTTCTGTAGGTACTCTTTATACTAATTAACGCCCTCCTCCCCCCACTTGCTGGGTGGGTGAAAGAGAATCTTAGCAAGATACCTAGAGAGAAGGGCGGGATCAGGATTCACATCTGACCCTCTTGGAAACTGAATTCGTGTAGCAGCTTCAGGCAGCACATTTACTTTCTCAGCCAGAGTCCCTGTGAATGTGAGCCTTGTAGGTCTTCTCTCCTTCATTTCCCACCAACCCTCTTATTAGGCAGGCCTACCACCACGTACCCAGGAGGCCACAATTGGAGAAACAACCAAACCCATGAAGAGTTCCTTGCAGCCAAGGTGACAGAATCTGGGTGAGGGTAGAGAAGGAAGAGAACTGGCTCTCCAGGTGGTCCTTCTCACTGTTTGGAGTGTTGCGTAGGTATTTTCTACTGGCCCAGAACTAAATAGAAGTGTCTCCTCCATGACCCCCGCCACCAGGAAAAAAAAATATTAATAAACCCACCAGTGTTTAGATTCCTTAAGTCATTCTCCCAAAAAGAGATCTGCCTTGACATAGATAAGCTAGCTAATCTTATACTATGTTACCCATTCTGAGCTTTTCCTGACAGCTTCTGACTTTGTCAGTGACAGAACTTATTACCTTTTGAATGCAGCTCTTAACATTTTGCTAGCCCGTAATCATTAGGCCCAGATATAAAATGACCCCAGATTTCTCTTGGAAAGAGAAATGTTTAAAAACACAAAATTGTACTCAGTTGAAACACTGTGTTCTTAACAAATCTCACATCAACATGAAGTTTTTCCAAACAGCCTCTGTGTCACTCTTCTTATTCTCCAACTCTGCTTTATACACCCCCTCCTTCCCTCCCCCCCCCCCTCCCCAAATCTCCACTTTTTTTTTTTTTTTTTTTTTTTTTTTTTTGAATATTTTAAGGGAAAAAGCAGTACTTCTGATATATATCCCAGGGCAGGCAGTAAGACCGTAATGGATATGTTAAATGTTAAATTTTTTAAGTCCTAGCTTTAAAGTATATCCCACTGAGAATAGGTCTCTAGTGGAGATTTGGAAACTCCGGGGGGCCAGCCCAATGATGCAACAGTTAAGTTCGCACATTCCGCTTCAGTGGCCCGGGGTTCGCCGGTTTGGATCTCGGGTGTGGACTTGGCACCGCTTGACAAGCCATGCTGTGGCAGGCATCCCACATATAAAGTGGAGGAACATGGGCACGGATGTTAGCTCAGGGCCAGTCTTCCTCAACAAAAAGAGGAGGATTGACAGCAGGTGTTATCTCAGGGCTAATCTTCCTCAAAAATAAAAGAGACTCCAGGACACAAGATTTGAGTCCTCAGTGATGTCCAAGTTCTTTCACAAAGACTCAGAATTAGGACTTGTGAGCTCAAGGAGAGAAAAGAAAATGGAGTGACGAAAATTTTGTCCTAGAAAATAGCATCAGGCTGTGCAGAAGAGATCTACAGTGATATCTCATCTTTTAAAGAATCGGGAGCTGTTTTTGTGCTCAAACAGAAGTATAGTTCAGAGAATCGCTATAAGCAGAGTTCAGAAAAGCAGAATGATTTGGGATTTAAGTGCCTGTAAAGAGGACAATTTTGACCTGAAACCAAAGGTTAAACCTGAGCCATCCTAGCAATAGCACTCTGTTCTCTAAGGCCGAAAGACTGAACGGTTCTGAGAAGGATCACGAACCCAGGGCTGGGGACTGCTGCCTCTAAGGACTGTGGACTTGCAAGAGCCTAGAAGAGAGGTGTAGGCTTTACACTTTTCTGAGTTCTTAACACAAGACTGTACCTCTGTGTACCCAAGCTGTATATAGTCTGGACCCCAGCATGCCATCAATATGATAAAAAGGTCTTTGCACTTTGAAGAAGTTAGATGCAAGTTTCCTCTATTACAATAGTGGACTGTCTTATACATTGATATTAAGTTGTTATTTGAAACTGGAATGTTAATGTTTTCATTAAACAATGTAAGGTCATAACAATGTCTACCTCCCAAGGATGTTGTGAGGTTTTATGTAATTTTGTCTATTGAGTAACGTTATGTTTTTTGAGGGGGGAGGGGGGAAATTATGTTGGATGGTTGCAAATTTTCCACTATATATACTGTATTTAGATTTAAAGACATGGAAAATATTCAAGACCATACTAGGACCATAAAAGTCATTCAGCTGCCAGTGGAGGCAACTGATCTCTAACACACAGTTTCCTTCATTTTTTTTTAATGCATAAGAGTAGAGAACATGCTGAGCCTTAGAACCAATGTGAGTTAACCACATGCTACAGATACTTCACGGCTTTGCAGCCAGGGAAGTAGAATAGTTTTGCTCCCCTACTGTCCTATGAGCCCTCAACCATTAATTTCCCAAGCAACTTAGAGTTTCCTGAAATGGTCTTCACTGTCCATCTTTCCATTGACCTCCCTCTAGAAAGCCTGGAGAGCAGTCCCATGATGCCACCCACCTTCTCCCAAGCCGATTCGGTGCATCTGTGGGGCCTACTCCATACTCTGAACGTAACTGCAGCTTTGCTTACCCCTCTCCTAAAAAGACTGAGAAGAAACACTTTAACATGTTAGGAAAATGAGGCAGCCTGAAAAATGACTGATCCCATTGCCAGTGACTCATTCATACAAGGACTTTTCCAGGTTAGCAGACAAGGCCCTTTTTGGTAGGACCGCTTCTGTGAGTTCACAGAAACCAAATTACTGTGGGTTGCAAAGAATTAGCAGGTCATTTGAAAAGCAGACATCCCTTCACCCAGACTGTGGTTTTGTATGCTCAAGTTCTCAGTCTGTGAGCTTTGAAGGATCATTTTGGCTACTGGAAAAACCATAGCTTATTTTTAATTTCTGGTTGCCAAAGCCACCACACGTGTGGTCTGTGGATGACCCTTGTCTGCAGAATGATGGGGCGGGGGGAGGAGGGGAACGTGGTTTGGGGCTCAGGGTGGCCTTCCCACCAGGAGAGAGGGAGGGAGCCCTTGCCGAGCGGTTTTGACACAGCCTGTGCTCACAGCACTCTCATCTGGATTTCCCAGAAATGCCCTCCCTGCCCAGCAATGACCTTCCCTCCTGAATTCTCTGAGTTTTACCTGGAGTCCAATCATTTGGAGCACTGTAAGGTACCCTACTCATCTGTAAAGACTGTTTAAAGAGTCAGCTTCTGAAATGTAGCAATAATGAGTGCATCCTCGCGTCAAAAACAACCCTGCTGATAGTTTTCAAGGTTTCTTTATCATGTTTGATTTTTACACTGAAAAATAAAAAAAATTGGTGTGTTTAAAATTAGTCATTGTGCATGCCTATCATTTGTAGTTGCTGCTGTCAGAAGATGGAAAGATTTCATTCTGCCTCTAGGAATGTTTTCTTAATTTAGCCCTCTGGCTATTTCTTAAAGTCCAAGTACCAAGATAAATGGAATTACCACCAAAATAAAGCATCTCACCTGACAGCTTCCTGAGCCTGCCATGATATCCTACTGCTGGCCCCCAGGCCCCCAAAGTTGGGTTCTGGTTCCACTGGTCCTTAGGTTGGGAGGAGGTTGGGGCCTGGACTTGACGGGATCAACACATTGAGCACAGTGTCTCCCAGTTGCAAGACACCACTCCACCTTCCCTCCCAGCAGGGATTCTTCCTAAAAGATAAGCAAGTCCTGACTTTTTCATCTCTGGGGGCTCAGAAACATCCACGTTGGGAAACTCAAGTTGCAGTTGCTGAACTCAGCCACATTTAAATGTAGTCTTTAGCTACTTGGAGGTCCACGTGTTGGGGGGGGAACTCCTAGGAGAATGGCATAGGGACCATGCAGCTTTCTCTCTGTCTTGATATCTTCTGTTCTCTCTTAGAAAATGTCAGAAAAGAGTCTGACAGGTGGTCAGGCCTTCTGCTCAACTTCATCCAAAACACCTTCCCTTTCCCCTCTTCTGTGGAAGGAGGAAGAGATTTCTGAAGTTTAGGATTAGTAAGCGTGGGGCCAGCTTTTGCTGGCTCTACGTTCAGCACCATCTCCCTCCCTTCAGCACCACCAGGCTGTTTTGAGGATCTTCAGCAGGTTCTCCAGCCTCAACACCAAGGGCAGGGAGAGAGGACCAGCACTGCAGCCTGTCTTTGTATTGTAACATTAAATACATTCAAAAATGGCCTCTTGGTAAGCTGATTTTCAGCCTTGGAGAGAATGGTATGTGGCTTTCTCCATTCCCAATCCCTTCTCAAAGCAGAAGCAGCTCAGGGAGAAAAGAGGGAGACAAGGAGACTCAGATCCCCCTTGCCATGGAGCAGTGGAGAGCTCCGCAGCTGACTGCTGCTGGGGTTGGGGCAGAATGGACTTCCTTCCCGCCTGAGGAGGTTTCCTTTCCTAATTCTTGGGAACTAACTTCATGTTTTAGAAGGTGGTGGGCCTGGCAGTGGAAGCCACCCCACACCTGCACTCTCCTCCTCCCCCATCACTTGACACAACCAGGTCATTCACACAGGCTGTGGCGCCCAAACCTCCAGCTGCAGGCAACTGCCACCCAAGGGCAGGCAGGGGGACAAGGACCTATCTCTCTTCCCTCACCTCCCATCCCCTAGCATCCAGAGTCTGAGGAAGAGTGGAGGTGAGAGTTCTGGGAAGGCCAGGAACGCTGAGGGATGATGGAGGCACACATGCTGCCCGGGACACAAGTTTAGCTGCAGAGCATTCCTGGTCAGACAGTTGTTTGCATAAAAGCCAAAAGCCACTGCACCTGGGGTGGGGAGGCCCTCTGGGGAGGTACTCCCTGGCTTGGGGGAGAGGGGGGAAGGAAGGTGTCATGGAAAGTCCCTGAAGGACACGGGGTGTTGAATTTGCTGCGGTTTTGTTTTTAACTCTGCTTGACCTGTGAAGTAGGCAGCTGCCTCCCTTCCCCCAAATAACAGACCTTCCCCCAGAATAACATGAACATACCCAGGGAAAGAGCACTGCAGTGGAAAGAATGGAGGTTAGAGGGTGATGTAAACTGCCCCCCTTCCCCAGGACTGAGGGGGCAGGAAGCCCCAGAACAGCCTTTTCCCATCACCTCCCCTCCCCCCCTCAGCCCCCCAGCCCCCTGGCCCAGAAGAGCTGCCTAGTCAAATAAACCACAGCCCTGGGGGCGGCTGGTAGATGGGAACTAAGGGGGCAGATGCCACCGCCTCCTCCAGGCTCATCCTTCCACCAGCTCAATCCCCATGCCACCCCCATTGGAATCACATTCTCAGCACCCCCACCTCCCTCTCACTCATAGACCCTAACTGCCCTCTCTAGGCTCCTGGGTGCGTGTGTGTTGGAGCAAAGTAGGCAGAATCAGTGAATCCAGCAAAGCTCTGAAGTCTCAATAAAGCAAATGACTCCTGATGCAGACTCCAGCTGAGTATCTGGACTCCTGGGTTCCAATCCCAGCCCTGCCTCTTTCTGAGTGACCCTGGGCACTTGGCTTTCCCTCTCTGGGCCTTGATTTTTCCCTGGAGTCAGGGATCTCTGAAGTTCTTTCCAGCCAGGACTCAGTCAGGCCTTGCGTCTAACACCAGAAACAAGAGTAGCACAGAGAAAGAAGGTCCAGTTCCGGCTTCCTTCTCTTGCCACCAAACTTAAGCGGTGGGATAGAAGTGACGGCGGCTTTTCCCAAGTGGTCACTTTCTTAACCGTTCTATGAAATCACAATTCTGGCCCAGCGGGGTGTGGCGGACAGGGAGGTGACAGTGTAATTGTGGGAGGCTCTGAATATGGGCACTGAGGCTGGGTCTGAACTCTGGGCCCCCGTCGTCTCTCAGGATCGCCTCTTAATTCTGCGTGGACCCAGACACCAGATTCCCGGGTTACCGGTGCCTGGGAGAGGAAAGCGAAGGCCGGGCGGAGTGGGGGAGGGGTGCGGTGCGAGGTGGGAGTTAAGGGGAGTGTGAGGGGAGGGGCAGCTGCACTTCTGAGAAACAACTCGGCGTCTCAGCAGCCCGCAGCCTAAACCCCCGCCTGCGGCTTCACAGCTCGCTCCTCCTGCCGCCCACGCCGCTCGGGGCCTCTCCGGGGGTCGGCAGCCCCCGCGGAGGCGGCGGCTGCTGGGGAGGAGCGGCAGCTCCGGGGACTGCGGAGTGGAACCCATGCGGGGGGTGGAAAATGGAGGAAGGCGTGGGTCGCGTGACACCCCTGGAGTAAAAACCCATCCCTCGCTTGGGGTGCCGAGCGCTGGACCTCGGCAGGGCCGTGTGTCTCCCCTCCACCCCCTCCCCAGGTACTCTCCCATCACACCCGGGGTAAGATCCAGAAGTGAAACTGCTAGGGTCACTGCCCAGCGCCGCCGCTGCGCCCCGCCCCGCCCTTCCGGGCACTGCAGCCGTGCAGGATCTCCCAGCGCTCTGGAGTCTGCAGGGGAGGAAACTGGGGGAGGGGAAGGGGAAGTGCCCCGCGGGACAGTCTGCAGAGCGCGGCCTTCTCTCTTGGGGGTACCCGCTCGTAACCACGAGTGGGAACCTCGCGGCGCGGGACGACCTTAACACCGGGAGAGGAGCCTGCACTTCCCGCCACGGCCGCTGGGTGTCACTGAAGCCGCGCGGCTGAGCCGGCTCGGCGCCGTCGGAAGGCGGAGGCGTGGGTCCCGGGAGCCGCAGGACCGGAGCCCGCCGCGTCGGCGCAGGTCCTGCCTGGCCTTGGCCCCTCAATGCCCCGCGACGCTTGGATGTGGCGCTCAGACCTTCCTCCACTCGCCTGCTCCCTACAGGCCCCCACCGACTCGCAATGAAGAACAAACTAACCCCCTTGCCCCGCGACGGATGGGCTCATTGATGTGGCGCCACGCGAGCCACCTCCCGCCGGCCCGGCGATCAACGGCGCGTACTCGGCTGCCCTGTGGGGCTGGGTGCGCTGAGCCCAGCCCTCGAAGCGCGCCCCCTGGTGAAATGCGCGGGGCTTCCCGCCACAGAAGCCAAGGCGGCTCTACCGAGTCCGGCGCCCGTCCGCGACAGCAACTGCATGTAGGCCGGGTTGTTCCTGGGGAGAAGGGAGCGGAAGGGAGCGGAAGGGCGGGCGCCGGATGCAGCGGACCTTCCGCACGTGCTGCCGAGCTAGAGCAACTGCGGGATGCGTCCCTGAGTGCATCCTCACTCCTATTCCAGCTTCGCCCAACTCTTAGGTCACGTGCTACTCACCCAGACGCCCCTCCCCACCCCGCAGCACACCCCTTAGATGTGTGGGAAGGGCTGGCTCAGCTGAGAGAAGGGAACCAGAAGGTGGGAACCTCTATCGGGACTGAGAGGTGTGAGAGGGCCGTGGGTGGGCCAAAGCTGGAAGAACAGAGATATCCTGGAATCTTTTGGAAAATTGGGGTAGTGTCTGGTAGGAATGCCCACTTCTAGCGTGTCCTGGGTCTAACTCAGGGTGGGGGATTGGCTAGGTAGATGCAGAGGAACGCATCCGCATCCGTTGGCCTGCGGGTCTGTGGGGGTGCAGGCGGCGCACTCTGTCCCTGCATACAGCTTCCCCTCCAACTTCAATGTCACAGGGCCCAGCTCCATTACCAGTCCCCCGGGGCATCCACATGGTGGATCTAAAGGAGTGACATGGGCCTCCCAGTCTCCCTCAGACTCTCCAAAACCACCCCAAATAAACCCAACCCAAGTAAAAAACTGCTTACCGTGGAAACACAGCTCCAGCTAAACAGCCCCCAGGTGCCCAACAAAGAAAACTGCCTCTTCCTTGGGGCGGACACAGCCCTGCGGGAGGTCACTAGACGCCACAATAGCTCAGCCCACATGGGATTGAATTTCAGGACTCATTAGGGCCTGGCAGAGCATGACCCTTCTCAGCCCGAGAGTACCCCCACTTCCCAACCCCCCTTCCTGTATGGAGATCATGGGAAACCCCTGGGGACCAGCCTCAGCCCCCAGGATCACCCAGTTCCCTGTGGCTCTAGACTTCGGTCTGCAGCATCAGCTCCCCCAGAATCCAGCTCCCTCTCTTCCCTCCTCTCCCAGCTCCCCACCCTAACTGGACGCTCGGAGTCCTCTGTCCTGAGAGGCCACTGCCCACCTCACTCCCAAGCCCCAAAGCTGAGGTTCTGCCCACAGCACAGGACAAGAAAGCAGATGCCACAGACCTCACCACTGTGCAATTTGCACCAACCCCTGACCTCTCTGGGCCCTGTTTTCTGTCTGCTGGACCAGATCAGTGGTTCAGTAGTGGAAGCCTTTTTTCCAAAAATACCATGATGCCAAAGTCCCAGATTTAAAGGCAGTGCTCCCCCCCAACCCCACCCCAAGCTGCCCCCAAGCCCTACTGGAATCCTTGGGCTCCAGGAAGCCATTAGAAAACTGCTTGTGTAGACAGTTCAGAAGAAAGGATCCTTCCAAGTGGCCTTGGGCTCCCCTGCTTGTCTTCTTTTCTCCCTCCCTCCTCAGGGTGCCTGGCACTGGGGCATGAGGAAGAAGCCAGACAGGGTCACTGACCCAATGTTGAACCCTCCAGCCTGCAGGAGGAGGCCCTCTACCCTTAACTCAGGAGGCCACGTAGATTTCACTGAACAGGATGTCTGGGGAGCAGGGAGACCATGAACTGGCCAGAGCTTTGCCTTTCTGGATGCCCCACCCAGGGCATCCTAGGGGAGGCGGGCTCCGCTAGAATCATGCGCACCTGTTCCCAGAATCCAGAAAGTTGGCACCAGCCCTCCATACCTGAGCAGGCAGGGAGGCCGACCCTGTGGCCACATCCTCCGGCGGGCCCCTGGTGCTGCTGAGGATGGCTATGCATTCTGGTGCCAGGCTCACACTAGCCCACCAGCCCCAGGAGCTGGTGTCTATGATGCACTACAGGCCATTTAGGGCCAGCCCCTAGATGTGAGCCCTGCATCACTCTCTCTCGAGGCCTGGATCCTCCTCAGCATGGGGAGATTATGGGGAATTTCTGTTTCTTTTGCAAAGTCTTTTTCTGATTTCTGAAATGATCTTTAATAAGCACAATATTTTTTATAATCGAACCCAATAACTTAATATTGAAAAGAGTATCTGAGGCGCCAGCCCCATCTCGTCCACAATGCCCCACCTTCCTCCCACCAGCCCAGATTTCCTCATGACCACAAGCCTCAACTATCCAGCACTGCATAGCCTTGGCAGTCCCTTCTGCTGTGTGGCCTCTGTAGGCCACGCTGCAGCCTTTTTAGCAGGAGAGCAGCAGCCTTCCCACATCCTCAGAGCTGAGGAAACTTGCCCTGGGTCCCTCTGGGAGCTGGCCCTGAGGGGCCCTTGTCCCCCACACTCACAGCTGCTGTCTCTCCTCCAAGAAGCCAGAGATCTCAGCTACTCAGCAAGGATGTCCAGCTGACAATTTCTAGTATCCCGCTCAGGGCTGAGCCAGCTGCCACCTCTAAGGACCCCTAGCAGCCCAGGTTCCTCATAGTGGCCAGCACTGAGAAGGGAGGGGGCAGAGAACAAAGGGCAGGGCAAGGAAGCCTGTGTTCCACCACCTTCAAGATGGACTGAGTCTGATCTCTGTCCCTAACTCCATCTCTGACCTCAGGTGGGTCACCCTCTTTTCCCAGTTTCCCACATACACAATGGGAACAATATTTGTCTCACATACTCCGATGAGCTGATTGACATAGAAGGGCTTTGTCCCCTGCCAGTCCCTCAGGCTGTGAGGGGACACTGGGTCCTGTTTTTGTGCAACGTAAATCCCTGGACATGCTTAAGAGGTGACTCACTCTGACCCCTTTACTCTCACCCCAGCATGGACTCCTAGCACCCAGACCTCAGAAGTGGCTCTGGGCATCCATGGCTAGCCACACAGCCAGCACCAGCCAGCTTGGGCCCAAGTAGCAGCCAGAGATGGGATGGTTCTGAGAACCATGGCAGGTGGCAGGCAGCAAGTTGCACTGGTCCCTTCCTTCTCAAGTCCTGCTAAAAAGAAACAAAATCTGCACCCCTCTCATGCCTGGGCTGCAGTAAATTCTTCAGGGTAAATCCCTAGCAGGCTCCGGGCTGGAGGGTGGGTGAGGCCTCTCTGCCCAGCTCTCTCTGCCAGGCCTGGCTCCCCGGGCTGAGATTAGCCATGGTCGGGGGTACCTCGGTCATGAGTGGCTACCAGGGCTGCCAAGCCTGGCCTAAGGGCTGGCTGTGGTGGCTGGTCCTTCTCAATGTCACCTCAGGACAACCCCCCTTAGCCAGGGCTGCAGAGAATGGAAGGGCTCTCCAGAGGAGGACCCTCCTACGGCCACTTAGGAATCCCACTAGGAAGTCAGCTGGGTAGGGGGAGCAGAACAGCCCAGACCTGGTACTCAGATTAGGGTTTCAATCGTGGCTCTCCCACTGTGGTTTGGGGCAGTTCTCCTCACTGAGCCATCAGTTTCCTCGCCTACAAAACCGGATTCCACCACCTGGTGCCCAACCAATCTGAAAGATTTCAGGAGAGATTCTCTATTTAAAAAAACTTATTATGGAATTTTCAAGCTTACACAAAATAAGAGGATAACTTAATGAATGCCCATGTACCCATTACCCAGTTTTAACCAATATCAACTCATACCCAACCCATGACTATACCCACACCCTCTCCCCCAGCCTCCGGGTTATTTTTAAAACAAAGCTGAGACATCATTTCACCTATAAATACTTTAGAATGAATCTCTTAGAGGTATAGGCCTATTAGCATCAATTCTATACTTTTTCCTCATTCCTAGAAATGAACTATTTCTGGCATCTTTTAAAAAACTTTTTTAAAGACTGTTTTAAAGAAACATAACCACAGGGGATGGCCCCCTGGCTGAGTGGTTAAGTTTTCATGCTCCGCTTCGGTGGCCCGGGGTTCACCAGTTCAGATCCTGGGCGAGGACCTATGCAGAGATCAAGCCACTCTGCGCTGGCATCCCACATACAAGGACTAGAATGACCTACAGCTATGTACTGGGGCTTTGGGGAGGGAAAAAAATGAGGAGGATTGACAGGGCCAATCTTCCTAACCAAAAAACAAAAGTATACAAAAAAGAAAACCAGAAAAAAAATAACCACAATACCATTATCACACCTTAAAAGTTAACCATAATTCTCTAATATCATCAAATATCTCATCAGTTCAAATTTCCCCTAACCGCTCATAAATGTGTTTTACAGTTAGTTTGGATTTGAATCAAATAAGGTCAACATATTACATTTGGTTGATATATGTCTAAATTTCTTGAAACCTACAGATCCCCATCTTTTCTTTTCTTGTAATGTTTTGTTGTTGAAGAAGAAACTAGGTTATCTGTTCTGTAGTTTCCCAATTTGGATTTTGGTAATTGTATCCCCATGTGTCATTTCACGTGTTCCTCTGTTCCCTGTATTTCTGATAAACTAGTAGTTGGATCCAGAGGATCAGATTCAGGTTTGATTTCTTGGCAAAAATAATGGCTCGTTGGGGTTCACCTGTGTGGAGGGAGGTCTATCCCTTTGTGATTTGAAGATTGAGCAGCAGGTTCAGGTGTTGCCAATCTGATACATTTATCATAAAGCTCCCCCGGCATGTAAGAGCTAAAACTCTTTGATAAAACTCTTTAGACAAAAACAGACTGGTGTGGGCAGTGGGCAGGAGCCAGACCTTGCAGGGTCTATCTGGGCTTAAGTGGAGACACGGGGGAGCGGGCAGGTTTCTATTTTGGAAAGATCACTCTGGACGTTGAAGGGTAGGTTGGAGAGGGAGCCAAGCTCAGAGGGTTGAGTGCTGTAGGATTCCATTTGCATGGCTTTTGGGAGCGGGCAGAACTAACCGTGAGGATAGAAAGCAGATCTGGGCTTGGGGAGGACGGTGGGGGGCGACAATGGGGGGGCACAGGGACTCATGGGAGGTAATGGAGCCTCCCACAATGGAGTTGTGTGACTTGGTGGTGGATGCATAAGTGTTGTGTCTGTCAGGACTCATTATTCCACCAGTTAGTCCAGCACTTGCAGAGGATCAGGATGCTGCTGACTCAGCTCTGTCCCCAGGCTTTGTCAGTAACCTCCAAAGCTTTAGGCCCTGCCAGGAGATCTCATCTGGATGGCAGTCCCTTGTCCGTTCATTCATTTAACAAGCAATGACTGGGCACCCACTTGGGCCAGGCTCCATGCCGGACACTGGAGACTCAGACGACCAAGACCACCCTTGCCCTTAAGAAACATCTAGGCTGGCTGGTACATGGCCTCAGTCCATCTGACATGTTCCCCAAGGCCTTAACTGGTGCCCACCTCTCTTGCTCCCCTTCTCTACTCCAGCCAGCCAGGTCGTGCCAGACAGAACTCACAGATGTACCAAAAAATAGTCTTTATTGTCACTAGTATAAAACAGAGCAGATCAACTGGCCTCTCAGTCTGTACAAAGTGTGGGGCATAAGACCACCTGGGTTGCCCCCTTTTCTCCCATAATGCCCTGTCCCAAAGCAGTGCCCAGGAGCTCCAAGACAGGGAGAGGGCCACCCCAAGTGCCTTCCCTTGAGGAGAGGGGTAGAGGGTAGACTGGCTGAGGGGTACTTTCTGCCTGAGGGAGGAATAGGAGCAAGGGGGAGCCCTCCAATTATTCACGATCCTGTCCCCACCTTCTGCACCCTCCAAGTCCACTCTATGAGTGGAGGGAGTGGTGGGCAGCCTGGAGCTGGTTAAGACATGTGCCTGCTTGTGTGGCAGTCAGAGGGCCACGCGGGTACAGCAGTGGCGCAGCAAGCACGGCAGGATGCCGCGGTTCAGCTGGTGGAACTCCACAAGCTGCAGCAGGTCAGTGAAGCGAGTCTGGCCATCATCCATGCTGAAGTAAAGGCGGCCCTCCTCCTCGCTCTGGGGTATGGCCATAAGGGGTGGAACGTCAGGGAAGGGCACGAGGCTTGAGGAGCCCCCTCCTGGGTCAGGGCTGAGGTCCCCACTGTTTGTGCAGGGAGCAAGGACAGCGGGAGATCCCAGACCCACTCAGGCCTAGGAGAGCTTCTTGAGGGGCCCTGATGAGGAGGACAGTTTCTGGGAGTCCTGTGTCTCCACTGCAGGAAGCTGGGGCTCTTACAGAGGGAAGGATTACTCACTGGCAGGATAAGATAATGTTTGACTTTCTGCAGGTGGCACAAAGAGAGGACAAAGCCCTGTGGGTTCCGCTGACTCTCTCGGACCAGGAACAGGCTACCAGGAGACAGGGCAACATTACCAGGGGACACACGGTTGCCACCTACCCAGGGTCTCTTCACCCCAGGGTGTGCTGCCCAGCCAAGCCCTGCCCCTTACCCATCTACCAGGCCCTGCTGCCCGATGAGCCGCTGGCTCTCCTCGCGGGAAATGCGTCCATGGAACCAGGGTTGGGTGCGGTGGATGGCTGGGGTAGGGAAGGCAGATAGGCAGTCACTCCAGGGAGAGGACCCTCATCCTAACCATCCCCACCGGGAATGCTCAAAGCCAAGGCAGCCCCCACCCCCAGGGACGCTGGGTTCTCTCCCACCTGCACTGAGGCTCGAGCCTGAGCATGGGGTGGGCAGGCTGAGACGGTGGTTCGTCTTCTTCTGCAGAGCAGTGGGGGACACGGGGGTCAGGGCGTGGCTGGAGTATTACCCAACCCAAGATTCTAGAACCCCTTTCTGCAGCTCCCTTCACTCCTCTCTTCCTCCCACTCCATGGAAACCCAGGACAAACATGCAGATGGGTGCTGGCCCCTCACCCTCCAGGCCTGGGCCTCCTCCAGGGCTGCGCTCAGAGCTTCCCGAGGGTTCTCGATGACACGCCCAGCATGGCCAGAGAAGTCCATGGCCACCAGGGTGTTATCCGAGACACTCCTCTGCAGACGGGATATGATGGGGGAAAGGTCAGAACAGGACCCAAGTACCCCCAGGCTGGGGCCTGAGTGCCCACCCCCAGCTAACACCCCTGTGTACACTCACCAAGGGTGGGGAACCCACACAGGATGGACGCAGGTGGCGAGACTGTGCCTGCTGATAATTCTTATACAGCTGCATGCCATACTGGGGGGTAGAGAGAAAAAGAGGGCCTAAGGTCAAGCAGATCCTGGGGGCTGGGCTGTGACACCCCCTAGACCAGAACTCCCCAAAAGCAGGACTGTGTCTCTGCCCCTGGATAAGGAGCTTCCTAAAGCCAGAGCTGCGGATCCTGCCTTGGACCAGGGGTTCTGGAGAGCAAGGCTGTGATGCTCCCTCATTCCAGAGACTTCCTCATTCCACATTCCTCATTCCACAGCTGTAACTCTTCTCTCAAGCCGGGGATCCGATGGGTGGGGCCAGCCCCCCAGGCCAGTCCCAGAGCCTCACCTTGAAGAGGCGGAAGGCAGCTAACCAGCAGGTGCGGCTCTGCTCATCCTCACTGCAGAAGATACGAAGCCCCTTATGGCCATTTCGAAGCTTGTTCGGCTACAGGGAGAGGAAACTGGCTGGTCCCATGTCTGCCTTTAGGACCAGATGTCTGTCTCCTGCCTCCATGGGGCAGGGCACAGTGCAGAGAGAGGAGTCTGGTGTCCCAGATGGAGCTCAGAAGCCTCAGGTAGGATCCTGGGGCCTGAGCAGCTCCCGCTCCCTCCCAAGCAGGCCAGGGTCTTCACCTTGATACAGAAGCCGAAGTCCGTGGGCATCCCATAGAGCTTGCGGCCCTGGGTCACCACATACACGTTGGACTCATTCACATCTGCTACGTACTGCAGGTGCCTAGGATCCTGTGCAGCATGGGTGAGCAGCACTTGTCACAGGCAGACCCTATCCCTCTGCTACTACCACCCTAAGCCAGTTGGAGAGATTTCAGGCCCAGAGAGGGGCAGAGAAGTGCCCCAGGTCACACAGCAAATAGAAGTAGGGCCAGGACTCGAACTCAGTTCACCTGCCTTTCCCACAGCTACTTCCTGGGGCAAGTAAACTGGGAGGGAAAGAGGAGCAGCTGAGGGTCACAGGGCCCAGGGGAAGAAAGGTCCAGGAGTTCCAACAGGGAAGGGGGAACTCCTAGAAGGACCGGAGATGGGGTATCCAAGGGGCTGGGGCTGTCACCCTCAAGGACTCACCTTGGAGGTGCCCTTGGTGGAGTAATAGAGGCCAGACCGGCGCAGGAAGCAGAAGAAGCGTTTCCAAAGCTTGCGTCCCGACCCCCGCAGCTGCAGGAAGCCCTGGATCTCTGGGAAGCTGCCTGCATTCAGGAAGTTCTGAGGCCAATGGAGAAGAGGGTGAGAGGCCTGGAGGGGGCCTGACATTCACATTCACACACACACCAAGGCCTTCATAGGACCTGCCTTTATGACAGGAGGTGCTCTGATGCATTTATTGTCCCGATTTAACAGACAAAGAAACTGATGCTCAGCCATGGAACGTCACTTGTCCACAGTTCCATAGGGCATAGGACTGCGCTGGGCTATATCCATCACACAGAGGGGAGGCACAAGGCTTAAGGGCCGAGAAGCAATGGGTGATCCTGAGGAATCATGACTATGTCATGAAATGACATATTCAGGTGAAACCTCACCTGGATGAGGTCTTCGTGGGATATGCCCGTATGTGCATCAAAACAGCTGGACACCATCTTTTCTGGGAACAGGGCGTGCTGGGGGAGAAAGGAGTCAGGACTCAGGGATGGAGGGTCCAGGCTGGGGATCGGGGTGTCCTAGTGCCCAGACCCCCTTCACACACACTCACTGGGGAGCTCTTGAACAGTTCATACTTGGCGAAGTTTTTCCGGAAGATGAAGCGGCTATCTCCGCCAATGGGCCAGGCAGCCTGCACTTCCACCACTGATTCATGGTCCTCTAAGCCCCGCTCTGGGGTCAAGGGCAAAAAGCAGCAGTCAGTGGAGACCAGCCAGGCCTCCCAGATGAGCCACCTGCCTAGCCCAAGGTGTGAAGTATTGCCTTCCAGCCCAGGCAGCCCCAACACCCCAACTCACCCAGTGCTAGATGTGGGTGGCACTCCACCAGCCCCCAGTTTTCATCACTTAGGGCATGAGCTCGCTGCACCAGCATTTCACAGACATAGCGAGCTGTTGCACCTGCCGCCACCTCCACCGACCGGCAGGCCCCATCTTCGCTGTACACCTTTACTACCTGCACCCAAGGAATTACAGATGACTTGAGGAAGGGCAAAGGGTGGTTCTTTCCCGTTCCCCAACCTGCTGTACTCTGAGGGACCCGTGACCAAATCCCCCCACCTCCACAGAACTAGCATTATATCCACCCCAGTCCCGTCGCACCCCCATATCCCAGACTTCTCTTTCCCAGGACAACTCACATGAGGGCAGCTGGCGTCTCGGGGGAGCAGCCCCCTTGCACTGCAGGACCCCCCAAGAATGGGGGTCTGTGAAGGGGGACTGCAGAGCTCAGGGAAGGGGTTCGGAATGGAGGGTAGAGAGCTTGCCCGCAGCTCCTCCTCTCGAAGAAGTTTCCTATGGCCAAGTAGGGAGGAGTTGACTGCAAGCTTCTATGTATAACCCAGCGCTGACCGCCCCCCAACCCCTCCTCAGTCCCAGTACCCCATTGTACCTGCTGGTTGGAATGGGCAGAGGCTGGGACCTCTTCACCTCCCCAGGCAGGGGGGGATCAGGAGGTGGGGGGGTCCCAGGAGGGGTCCCAGGGGCCGGGTACAGGTCTTCCGGGAAGCTGCTGGGATGAGGTGGAGACAGACCCAGCTCCATGACATCTGAAGGAGAAGACGGGGCTGAACGCAGCCGCCCTTGTGCCCTTGTCCTGGGGAGAAGGGCCAAGAGGACCCAGACCTCCTGACTTCACACTGCTGTCAAGGTGCCCCTCAGAGTTTACATTGTACCTCAGTGCTCCCCCTCGAACTGGAGTTTCCCTGGAGCCTTTGGGGAAGGGCAAAGTGAGCCCATTTTACAAAAGGGGACACTGAGTCCCTGAGAAGGAAGCATTCTTGCCCCCATCACAGGTAAGCCAGGGAGTGGAACCTGGTGTTTGGACTCCAAGTCCAGTGCTCTTCCTTTAGCCCCACGTTGCCCAGGGGAAGAGCTAAGAGGATCCCCCCACCACAAGCCAGGCGACAGCAACAAACTCCACAACCCACAGACTGTCTGGGGCTCAGGCTCTCAGTGTCAGGGCAAAGGGCCACCCCACTCCTCTGGGCTCTGCCCCAGGTTTTTCCAGTGCTTCGTTGGCAGACCTGGTTGCCAGAGCCTGTTGTGGCAACGCTGGCCCAAGTGCTGAGTGATGCACAGAAGGGGAGAGGGAGGTGGGGAAGGACAGGAACCAGGAGGGCAAGAGGCGGGCTCAGCTGCAGTAGGAGGGACAGGGCCGGCCTGGGGGCCCTTGCCTCAGCAGCCCCCAAACCTTGTGTGCCCTCCCCAGGTCCCTCCTCCTCCCCAACTTTATTGAAACCCCAATACCCGAGCTATCTCCTCTGAGAAGACTTCCTAGATTTTCCACATTTAGACCGAAGGGCTCCCTCTCCCCAGTGTTGCTGAGGCCACACTGCGCCTGTGCACCTGTCTTATCCACCCACCAGTCTGAAGATGCCCAGCACTACCAAGCAAGACCAGGGTCTTACCCATGTCTTATCACCCACAGGTGCTGTACAGGCACCCAGTAAGGATAGGGGAGATGGGGCAAAGATGCTGCTGAGGGTAGAGGCAGGGCAGGCCCCTCCTTCACAGGAACCAAGACAACATCCCTTTGGCTGAGCTGAGACCGGGGAGAACCTGGGTGAACCCACCAGTTCCAGCCCCCAGCTTGCTCTCTGGACCCTGGGCTAGTGCTGTTAGGCTGCTTCGGGCACCCAGGATTGCCCTCCCAGGATGGGGCAGGCCTCTGACCCTTAGGTGAGGGCATAAGGGGATTTGGGGGACAGGTGAGTCAGGGTGGGGCGGGACAGTACTGCCTGGAGCTCTCCATTCAACCTTGACTCATCTGCACAACTTCCTGGCTTAGGAGAAACACAAACAACCCTACCTCTACCCACACCCGCCCCCAACCTACCCGCCTGGGAGGAATGAGGGAGGCACAGCGCAGGGAACAGGATAGGGAAGAGGGAGGAGGATGCGGGGCCTGAGGCTCCTGACATCACCTCTTCCCCACCCTTGGCCTACCTACGATTGCAACTGCTCCAGTCCAGGTGGGACCTGCAATCTGCCCCCAGTCCTGTAGCCACCACCCAGCCCAGGAGCCCCCTCACCCAGGAAGGAGAGAAGAAAGGTCCGGCCTGGATTCAGAGGCCCGTGAGGAGTGGAGCCAACCTCTCCTTGGTGCCCCTGGCTCCCGAAAGAAACGCACAGCGGTCCCTCTCCTGACCCGGCCCTACCGGGCTTTCATCCTGCTGCTGCGGCCCACCCCTAGCACCCAGGACTCAGCTGGTCTGGGAGACTCCAGCACATCACCCCTGGAGGATGAGGGTCCTGCTAACACACTTGCTTGGGTGTCCTGGCCAGAGGGGTGGAAAGTCAAAACACCCAAGAGGACAGACACAGACAGGCAGGCAGGGAAAGGCCTGGAGAGAGAGCCAGGGAGGGAGAGAGCTCAGACTCCCGCTGGGAAGGGCAAGACACACCCACCATCGGACATCAACAACAGAACAGCAACACCTAAACAAATGCCCCCACCCCCACCTCCTGTCTGACCTCTGGCAAACAGCCCAGCATTCCAGGGAGGACTAGGGGGAGGGGCTGCGGGGCTGCCCCTTCCGTGAAGTCAGAGACCAACAGTGGGGCAGGGGCAAGAATCAGGGAGGGGAGAGGGAAGTAGATTTAAATCGGATTAGAGTCTTGGGTCAGAGGGCAGAAGGGCCACTGAAGACTTGGGTTTGGCCTTGAGATCCCTCCATCTTGCCCTCCAGAGCCTTCTAAGGCAAGAGAGGAGTGGCACAGTCAGGACAGAGGTGAGATGGGAGAACTGGGTCCTAGCTGTGGGGCCTGGTCAGCCCCCGTCCCAAGAGATCTGAAGCTTTCAAACTGGGGTCCTAGGAAAGCTTCTGTTGAAACCGACCCCCGAAACCAATCTGCCCCTCAACACTGCAACTCCAAGCTGTGGCTTCCTCAACCGCCTCTCCTGCTCCGGCGGCTCCGGCCTCACCCTCCTTCCCGCCCTCCCTGTCTCCTGCCTCCTTGTTTACTTCCTGAATCTTGCCTCACCTGGCTGGCCCCAAGGGCGGGTGGCAGGGCCCAGTGTTTAGAGCCGATAGAAAACAAGGCCACCTTCGGTGCTTCCCAGGGCGGGGGGGGGGGGGGGGGGGGGGTAGGGACTGGCAGGGAGAGGCCTAGACTGGGGACCTGGAGGTGGCGGAAAGGCCCCGGTCTGGCCCGGTACTCCACACCCCGCCCCCATCGAGATTTATTGTAGTGAGGAAGGCTTACTCTCTGCGGGAGCTCTTAGGGTGCAGGGCCCTGGTGAGGAGGCAGGAAACCCCTAGGTGACCCGGAGTTGGGGGCAGCGCCCAAAAGCCTGAGGCCCCGCCCACTCCCTCACTCAGGAAAAAAACACCCAAGCCGGGGGCTGGGGTGGGGGGGGGCAGCTCTTTTAAAGTTTAATTTGGGAAGAATGCTGGAGTGTCTGTGGAGTTAATCATTAGAGGCTGCTTGCCTTCATGAAGGGCCCCCCTCACAGCAGGATATCGGGGAGAGAGGGGAGAGCAGAGTCCAGGACAGGCAGACCAAGAGGGGGCATTCTTGAGGGGCACTGGGATTGGGAGGCCTTCCAAGGGCGGAAAGGTGCATTCTCCACCCGCAACGTGCCAGGGAGACCCAGACCCAGACCCGGGTCTTCCTCCAGCCTATTCAAACAGACAAGACCATCTGCCCAGCAACGCGCACCCAGACTCTCCCCAGGCCCCACTGCGCTGCAGACCGCCCAGCATCCAGCCCTCCAGCCTTCCAAGCCCATTTCATTCTGAACCAGGAGGGACCCCAGGGCCTACCTCGCCCGTCCGAGGGCAGGAACTTGTGTTCCTGAGCAGGATACAATCTGGAGAGACGGAGCTCTAGCAATGTACAGAATCCCTCACATTTACTGCCCTCCAAATTGGAGGGTGCACCCCCTTCCCGCGCGGAGACGTCAGTCTCTAGTAGAGACTTGGGGAAACTCAAACTGGAGTAAAATCAGATTGCGCAAGAGAGTGACTCGGTGCAGCTCCCTCGGTATTCGGACCCTGCTCCTAACTCTCTTTCTGGGAATGTGGGGAGGGGCTAGTTTCAGCGGGAAAGCTCGTCTCCTGGAGGAGAGAATCTGAGATTTTATTTCCCTAGCCCCACCAGCTAGTTTGCGCGGGGGGCTGAGGAGAGGGTTTCAGAAAGGGAAGGAAGGAATAAGGAGGGCAGGAAAGGAGAACAGGGAAAGACGGAGGGAGGGGGCGAGATGGGAGACTGGAGGAAAAGAGAAAGCGAGGCCGCCAGAGTAACACAGCAGGAGGCGGAATCTTTCCATATTGACCCGCGACCTGGCGAGGCTCCCCACCCCCAAGGTGAAGCGCCCGCTTTGGTCGTTACCTGGACCCTGGGTGTTGTTACACCTGGCTGGGGCCACTGGTTTAGGGAGCGAGACGCCAGGCCCTTAACTACCTGTCCCCCTCCTGCCCCCGCCCTTGGCCTGACATCACTGAGGGGGGAAGGGGGGAAAACAGGCGGCCGCCGGTCCGCACACCTGGGCAGCCAGCCAGCTCCTAGCCCTGAGACGGGCACAGCTGGGCCCTGGTGCGGCTGGAGGTGGGAGCAGATTGTCGTCTAGGATCGATCTCGGTCCCCTTACCTGGAGGAGCCCCAGCAGGAGTAGCAGGACACGGGGTCCGAAGTCCGGCTCTGTCTAGGAACCCTAGATACCTGGGCTTGATTTTAAATCCACTCCCTCTTCTTGTCTGCAGGTAGTAGGAGGGTGTCCTGACTTTGGACGTAGAAGTGGGAGTCGGGGGAAGGTAAGCCCTGTGTGTCCGGGCTCCTGGCCCAAGGAAACTAAAATTATCTTGGGCAGGTGGGGGCGGGGCTGGGGGAGGGGCCTGGGAGGAGGAAGCACACGAGCGGGGGCGGGGACTCCCTGACTTCGCCGGCTGGAATTGTTTTGGCCCTTCTTAGCCTGGCAGCAGGTGCCGGGGGAGAAGCGGGGAAAACAGTCGAACTTAGCCTCGAGAGCGAAGATCTAGAGTCTCAAGACCTAGGAGGGAGGGGCTAGGAGCTGGAAGGTAGGGGGAAACGGCCCCGCCCACTCTTCCCATGCCCCTCCCCAAACCTGGCCAGTTTATTGGCCAAGATAGGGGGCCTGTCTGCAGCTCTGGGTCCCACCTCCTGGGGCAAAGAGCGCTCTGCGAATGAAGGAAGCCAGCCAGAGGGGATGTCCAGCACATGACCTGTCCCTTGACCTCCAGCCACAGTCTAGCCACCCAGGCTGCACCCTAGCCCCTCGGAGGCACCCAGGGTCTGTCTTCCCTTCTGAGCAAAGTCCAGGCTCTCAGCTTCTCCTTTTGAAATCGAAGGGGTTAGGCAGGGTCTCATGGTGGGAGGAGTGATCTGGGGAACGCTCTGGCCAGGTGCCAAGGAACTCCCCTCAGGGCAATCATGTTAGCGCTCTCCTTTGGCACTAGGCAAACACAAGGACCTGGGAGAGGGCCTAGGAGGCTGAGATCAAAGGCAGCAGCCACCTCCCAGCCTGAAGTGGGTGACAGTTGGGTAAACAAACATCCATAGGGTGATAAGAGGTCTGCCCTGGGGGACCATCAAGGAGTGGCTCCAGCCTCAACTTTCTCCAACTGGGTTTCCCTTGAAAAACCGGGATGAGAAATAAGCAAAGAAGTGGGGAGGGGGCAAGATCACCTGGGCCATGGAGAAGCTTGTACAAAGCACAGCAGACAATTCACTCAATCATTCATTCTACTAATATTTGTTAAGTACCTTCTACATACCAACCCCATGCTTGGTACTCGGGATACAGTGGTCAGCAACAAAAACAGACCCTGCCCTTATCTTCATGCAGCCCAGGTGGGGAGACTGATGTTAATCAAAGAATCACACAAATAATAAATGACAGGTGATAACTATTCTAGGAAAATGACTCACCCAGGGAGTTAGGAAAGAATTCTCTGTTGAAGTGACAATTGAGCAGAGGGGAAGCTGTCTGGGGCAGGGAGGAGGTTCGAATTGGTGGATGGGAATTGGGGCAGGAGGCACCTTTCATGATGACAGAACAAGAGCCAAAGCCCTTGGCAGGAGGGGACACAGCAGGCAGACGCAGAGTAGGGGTGGAGGAGAAGGAAGGAGAGGAGGCCACAGGTAAGCCCAAGCTGATGTGGAAGGTATGGCGAAAGACAAGTGTTTTGGACTCAGCTGTTTTTCTCAAATTGTGGCCTGTTACCACCTGCCTCCAAATGTCCCTAGGCTTATATAAGAAACAGATCCCTGGGCCTTTCTCCATCTGCTGAATCTCAGTCTCTGGAGCCAAGACCCAGGAATGTGTGGTATTGACAAGCCCTCAGGTGGTTGTTCTGTAATCTAGGTTTAAGAGCCATCCATCCTGTCTGTCCAGACTGGCAGGGCCTACGGGCAGAGGCCAGACCTGCAGGGTCTATCTGGGCTTAAGCAGAGGCACGGGGGAGCGGGCAGATTTCTGTTTTGGAAAGATCACTCTGGATGTTGAAAGGGACGTTGGAGAGGGAGCCAGACTCAGAGGGCTGAGTGCTGTAGGGTTGCATGTGTATGGCTTTCTGGAGGGGACAGAACTATAAGGACAGAAAGCAGATCTGAGGTTGGGGAGGAGGAGGTGGGGTTAACAGTAGAGGGGCACAGGGACTTGTGAGGAGGTGATGGAGCTATTGTGCATCTTGGTCACGGTGGTGGATGTACAATTGAGTGTGTCAGAACTCAGAAAAAAGTTCACTCGAGAGGGTGAATTTTACTGTATATAAATTGTATATGAAGTTTTTTAAATAAAAAAAGACAACAAAAAAGAATAGATTTATAGATCAATGGAGCAAAATCAAGAGTCCAAATATAAACCTTTACATTTCTGGTCAATTGATTTTTGACAAAGAGGCCAAGACAATTCAATAGAGTAAAGGATAGCCTTTTCAATAAATGGTTCTGGGGACAATTGACTATCCACATGCCAAAAGACGAATTTAAATCCTTACCTCACACAGTGCACAAAAATTAACTCAAAATTGATCATAGACTTAAATGTAAAAGTTAAAACTCTAGAGGCCGGCCCGGTGGCGCAGCGGTTAAGTGCACACGTTCTGATTCTCAGCGGCCCGGGGTTTGCTGGCTCGGATCCCAGGTGCGGACATGGCACCGCTTGTCAAGCCATGCTGTGGTAGGCGTCCCACATATAAAGTAGAGGAAGATGGGCACGGATGTGAGCACAGGGCCAGTCTTCCTCAGCAAAAAGAGGAGGATTGGCAGTAGTTGGCTCAGGGCTAATCTTCCTCAAAAAAAAAACCAGTTAAAACTATAAAACTTCTAGAAGAAACTATGGGAGAAAATCTTTGTAACCTTGGGTTAGGCAGAGATCTCAGATATAACAGCAACAGCACAAGTGACAAAAGAAAAAGTTGGTAAGTCGGATTTCATTAAAATTAAGTTTTTTGTACTTTATAAAACACCATTAAGAAAATTTTTTTAAAACTTATCAAAGACTGGGAGAAAATATTTGCAAATCATATATCTGATTAGGGACTTTGTATCCAGAATATATAAAGAACTCTTATGAATCAATAAGAAAAAGACAACAACCCAATTAAAAATGGGCAAGAGATTTGAATAGATGTTTTTCCAAATAAGATACATGAGCAGCTAATAAGCACATGAAAAGGTGCTCAACATCATTAGTCATTAGAGAAATGCAAATAAAAACCACAATGATGTACTACCTCCCATCCACCAGGATGGCTATAATCAAAGAGACAGACAACAACTGTTGACAAGGTAACAGGGAAACAAACCCTCATATGTTGCTGGTGGGAATGTAAAATGGTACAATCACTTTCAAAAACAGTTTGGCAGTTTCTGCAAAAGGTTAAACATAAACTTGCCATACAACCCAGCAATTCTACTCCTAGGAATCTACCCAAGAGAGATGAAAACACACGTACATACCAAGACACCTACATGAACATTCATAGCAGCATTATTCAAAAGAGCCAAAAACTGGAACCTCCAATGTCCATCAACTGGTATTGAACAGATAAAAAGGTGGTATATCCATAAAATGGGATACTCTTCAGCAACAAAAAGAACAAACTACTGGTATATGCTACAGCATGGATGAACCTCAAAAACTTTTTACTGAAGAAGCCAGAAGCAAAAGACCACATATTGTATCATTCCATTTATATAAAATGTCCAGAAAAGGCAAATTTATAGACAGAAGACAGATCAGTGGTTGACTAGGACTGGAGCTGGGAGCTGGATTGACTGCAGACAGGCAGGAGGGACCTTTTCAAGTTAATAGAGATGTCCTGTAACTGGATTGTAGTGATGGTCGCACAACTTAATAAATCACTGAACTGTTTAAAAATGAATGGTTTAAAGTGGGTGACCTGTTAGTGTACCATGGTGGGACTCCAGGGAAGGAAGAGGCAGCGAGACAGTCTTCATTTCTAAAGCTGCAAAATGGGAATAATGATGCCAGCCCTGTAGTGAGGCTGGGATGAGACACGGGAGGTGCAGGAACTGGGTGCACGTGGAGGAAGCATAGAGCCTGAAGAGCGGGAGCCCGAATGCAGGGGAGAGGCAGTCTCTGCCCCAGATTGTGCCTACTGTTTCGAGTTTAAGAGTCAGAGTACTTGAGTGTGTAACTAGGGGATGGTTTAAAATGCCACCAGCATGTTAGTGACAAATAGCAACTATTCCATACCAAACCCCAGGCCCTGGGTCCGCTTGCCCCACCACTTTCTCTTCCTTTTGTAAACTGTAAAGCGCTTTGCCGTCTATGATCTTTCATTAGATTAAATAGGCCGTGAAGTCCAGCGGACACCAAGTGCGTGACAAGCCTGGCGCCCTAAGAACCCCGGCCAGGAAGATGGTATGGGCCAGACCACCCACCACCCGGAGCTCTCCAGCTGGCGATAGAGCCAAAACGTAGCAGCAGCCGCGGCCTGCAGGGGGCGCCCGAACGTAACGCGCGGCTCCGCCCCGCCCCGGCGGCCCCGCCCCGTCACGTGTTCGCGGCGTCGCGCACACCCGGAAGCAGCGGCTGGAGTGGAGCCGGCCGCAATGAGCGGGGAGCCAGGGCTGACGTCCGTAGCGCCCCCTCCCGGGGAGATCGAACCGGGCAGTGGGGTCCGCATCGTGGTGGAGTACTGGTGAGCGGCTCCAACCGGTGGGGGTCTGGTCCGGACGGGGGTGGGTCCACAGAGGCTCCTCTCCCGAAACCCAAGCGGACCCCAGGTATCGTCTCCCTAGTGAACCCTGCGGCTTCGAGGCGACCTACCTGGAGCTGGCGAGTGCCGTGAAGGAGCAGTATCCCGGCATCGAGATCGAGTCGCGCCTGGGGGGCACAGGTGAGGCCCGCAGAACACCTGCTGAGTCAGTGTTCTAAATCCCAGCTCTACCACTTTCTAGCTCTGGCATTGGCTGTTTTATATAGTGTCCAGCAGTGTCTGGCACATAGTGAAATGTCCAGCCAACTTGAGTCCCCTTCCATAGATGAGGGGGTCACAGATGAAGCCTGTAGAGAGAAACTGGTGAGACTACAGAAGTGTAGTGTTACGGGGGGTCGGGGGGTGGGATGCTCTTCGTCCAGTTATGAAGCCGAGTTCAAAGGAAGGACACACAGGTAAAAACTAGGTTCCTTTAGCTTGACCCTGGATTGGGAAATGGCTTAAAGAATTACGAGTCTCTAATGGAGCCGGTGGGGGACATGAAGGAGCCTGTGTGAAGCCTAAGGAGTGTGGAGGGACCCCATCTGGAGGGCCTCCCCTGACTTTTGCCTGTTCTCAGCATGCACTTCATTCATTGATTTATTTCATACCAGGGGCCTTTGAGATCGAGATAAATGGACAGCTGGTGTTCTCCAAGCTGGAGAATGGGGGCTTTCCTTATGAGAAAGATGTGAGTATTTGCAATCTTGGGAGGACCCTCGCTTCACCCTGCCCCTACAATCCCCTTCCACATCTCTGCCCTCTAGCTCATTGAGGCCATCCGAAGAGCCAGTAATGGAGAACCCCTAGAAAAGATCACCAACAGCCGTCCTCCCTGCGTCATCCTGTGACTACATGTGACTACACTGGTGCCCCTTTGGGTACCAGGAGAGAATAGAAGCTTCTGTGGTCTTGGGGGTGGGAGAGAGACCCTCTCCATGGACATTTCCACAGCCACCTTATACCCCCTTCCCAGGATTAGTGCCCACAAAAGCCAACTCCCCTCTCCAGCTTAGCCATACCTGTCAGATGCCACCATAGTTCTAACTTATTTTCCACTAACCCTGGGCAATATCAGCTAGTGGTAATAAAGTGACACTACAAACACCTATGCCAACTAGTGTGTTTTTATGTCCAGTCTGGGGGTGGGGGATGGGCACAGAGGGCAGCCCAGCCTTTACGCCACCAGGGAGGCTGTGCTGGGTGGGTGGGCTTTTTCTGGATAGCTACTTCTAGTTTAATGATCTCCTCTCTCATAGCCAAGGCAAGGAAAATGAGTCACACAGTAGACACTGCCTCTTCTTTCCTCTACCCCTCCCCCACTGCTCCTACCCACAGGGGGAAGTCATCCCATTCTGGTGGGTGGCCTTAGGAATTCATTTTTTGGTGAGCAAAAGTGATCTGGTTGTCAGAGATCTCTCAGATCAGAATCCCAACTCTCAGATCCCCCAACCCAAAAGCCAGGAAACTGGAAGATAAGCTCTTCAAGCTTTCTCAAGATCCCTAGGGACCCTTCCAAGAAAAGATGAGTTGAGTCTAAGTTAGGAGGTGAGCAGTAAGGGATGGCACAGAGCCACCCCTAGACATAGGCCAGTGCCCAGCTGTTTTCCAAAATATATTTGCAAATGGAGATGGTGGGTGTGGAGAAGGGACATCCCTCCCCCAATCCCAGGGGTGCCCCTTCCACAATACCCACGCTCCCCGAGCCCTTATTTCATCTTTAAAAAAAACCCAAAAGACATAAGTAAAAACAAAACAAAAAAAGCACTCTGTACAAGAACTGGATCTGGGCGCTCCTGCTGCTCCCATCTTCCTGGGGGCAGTTAGGTCTCAGGGACAGTCTCTGTGTGGGTTGCTCTTGTTCTTACTCCCTTGGGGCCCCTTCCCCTCCTAGGCCCAGCTTCCCTAAGTCCTTCAGTGCCAAGGATCTGGAAGAAGAGACCAGACTGGTGAGCAGACTGTGTCTGTGGCATCCATTGGAACCTACAGTCTGCTGGGGCAGGGCTCCAAAATCACTCAGGACTCCCCAGTGCTGCTCCGTCTTCCAACCAGGCTGGGCCCCTCTCAGCCACTTGGGAATTGGGAGTAGGAAAGAAAGTTCCTGGCATGGCAGGTTCCCCTTGAAGTGGTCCAAGGGCCCTCTCCCCGCCTGGTCCCGACATGGGCCACAAGTCCGGCCGTCCCCACTCCCTAAGGGTTCAGCAGGGCCTCAGTGGACTTGGCCTTTGGGCTCACACTGGCACGTCCAGGCCCAGGTATTCCGGGTTCTCTGCTGTAGGGGTCCCTTCAAAGGTGCTGGGTGGAGAGCCCCGCTCTGATGGGTCCTGGTCCCAGTAATAGAGGTTGTCAAAGGCTGGGCTGAAGGCAGGAGGAGGGTGGGGCTGAGGGGCAGCTCTGCTCTGGGGTGCCAAGTACTCAGGGTTCTCCACGGCACCCCCAAAGGCAAAAACGTCTTTGACAACCCCATTCTTCCCGGGGGAGAGAGTCTTGGGCCTTTCCAAAGTGGCACCATCAGGTCGACAAGGAGACAGAGGGCCCTCTAGGGGCGAGGGGGCCTGCGGCCGAACCTCTGGCTGGTTCACGTATTCTGAAAGGGCAAGAGAAGGGGGCTTGTCAGGGGATGGAATCCGCGTGTCTGGGCTACTACCACTGCCCTCATGGTGGGCTGAGCACCCCCAACTCCCCCACCTCCCAATCTCTCAGCTCAGGCTTGGGTTCCATACCAGGCTGGGGGCTACAGGACAGGGGGGCAACGTAGCCGTCAGTCTCCGGGGGCAGGGGTACTGTGGGGTCCTCGCTGTACCTCTGTAGAGGGCTGGGGTCATGTTGCGGGAGGCTCTGCAGCCCCTTGGCTGCCCCCATTCCCAAGTCACCATCAAACACATCAGAGCCAGCCCCTTCTGAAGGTGCCAGTGGAGACTTGGGGGGCTCCTCCTCCGAGGGCTCCAGCCCCAGTGTCAGCTCACCACCGCCACTCTGGGGACGAAAGAGGTCATGATGGGAGTCATTCATGGGTGTGGGATAGAGACTCCATGGGAGGTGAAAGGGTCACAGGAGATAAACAGAAGTCACCTTTGGGGTATGACACAGTCACCGTGGAAAGAATGGGGTCATGGGTTGGAAGGCAATAGGAATCCTCCTTAGGGATAATGGGGTCTCCAGGAGAGGTGATGGTTGTGGGGACATTGGGCTAGGGTCCATTCGGGTTGGGAGAGGTAACCAAACACACCCACCACAGTGTGAACGAGGGCACTGACCCTGGAGGATGAGCTGCGGTGCCTGCGGTGGGCTGTGCCCCCAGCACCAGGAGCAGGGTCCGGGCAGAAGAAGCCCTGCTGGGGTACCAGGTACTCCTCAGCATCTACCAGGTCCCCCATGTCATCATCCTCCAGCAGCGAGCGGTAGAAAGTGCTGTCCAAGGGGCTGGCAGGGCCCAAGTCCTCATTCTGGGGAAGAGGGAGACAGAGCATGGCAGCCTCTCCCCAGCTCAACGGGCAGCCTCCCGAGGAAGGCTCAGGGAGGACAAGAGGGATGATGAGTCAGGTCAGGGCTGGGCTTGGAGGCCTGGGACCCAGGAGTCATCTCCTTTTCCACCCTCTGCAGGAGAGTCCTCTTAAGTCATAGGCAGGGATTGGGAGCAAATGCCCCCGGTACCTGGATGACCACAAAGCGCTGGGGGTCCCTGGCCATGCGGGAGAATTCGGCCACCAACTCCCGGAACCTCGGCCGACATTCAGAGTCAATCATCCAACCTGGGGACAGGAGGGAGCTCAGCATCTCAGCTGTGGCTGCAGCCTGTGTGCGGGCCCCACTCCCTCCCTTTGCAGTCTGGTCTAGACAACCCCAATTACTAGAGTCCAGAGGTCTCAGCTGGTAGAAAAGAAGTACTAGACTCGGGTCCTGAGCCAGATCTTTGAGAATCTCTACTAGTTTCCCCTTTTATTTTGCGTATGAGTCTCTTTCGAGCTGGTCCTTTAGAGCTCCTCTGGATTGGTACTGTAAAAGGGAAGCCAGAACCTTTAGAGGCTCCTTTAACCATATCAGGGCCCCTGGGTCCACATCCTGCTCTTGGCCCCCTCTCAGGTCCCTTGTAGGCCCCTCCACCCAGGACTTCCCACCCCTCCTCCAGGCAGTTGGCACAGCTCAGCCACGCACATTTGACCATAATCATGTAGACATCAATGGTGCAGATGGGGGGCTGGGGCAGCCGCTCCCCCTTCTCCAGCAGGTCAGGGATCTCCCGAGCTGGGATCCCATCGTAAGGTTTGGCCCCAAAAGTCATCAGCTCCCACACAGTCACACCTGGGCAGAGAGTTAAGAGTTGGGGGGACAAGAGGGATCTTTAGTGTACTGAGCCCCAAAGGCTCTGCCCTAGAGCCTGGAACCACGGGGAAAAGAGGGGAGGGATGCCAAGGGGCAGGAGCCACACAGTCTTTCCCCAATCCCTGGGAAGTGCACAGACCCTGGCAGACTGAGGTACTGGCAGCCCCTTCCTTCCCTCTCACATTCACGATAAGGCCCATCCTGGCTCTCATCCTTCCACCAACATCTCCCCCAGGGCCATGGCTCCTTGTCCATCCCTTCCAACCCTCCTCACCACGCACCATAGCTCCACACATCACTCTGGTGGGTGAACCGCCGGCGGAGAATGGACTCCAACGCCATCCACTTGATGGGCACCTGGGAGAGGAGAGGAGGAAGTCCTTAAACTAGGTGTGGTGGGCAGGCGGCTGTTCTCAGAGTTTTCCCAGAAGCCAGACCCTACTCCACCTCGCCTCACTCTGCTCCCTCCTCTAACCTTGCCCCCATCCGCATGGTACTCTGTCTCGTCAATGTCCAGCAGCCGAGCCAGCCCGAAGTCTGTAATCTTGACATGGTTGGGACTCTTGACCAGCACGTTCCGGGCAGCCAGGTCCCTGTGCACAAGCCGCACATCCTCCAAGTAGCTCATCCCCTGGGATCAGAGGCATCCCTGTGGACCATGCTCTGGCCACACTCTCCCAGGAAACCTCCCCATCCTAGCCCTGCCTGGAGACAGAGGCGTACCTCCAAGGGCACCTGCAGAGTCCAGACCCCCTAACTGCATACCTTAGCAATCTGCACACACCAGTTCAGCAGGTCCTGGGAGCCCAGGCGGCCGCGGTGTTCTCGGACGTGGTCTAGGAGGCAGCCATAGGGCATAAGCTGTGTCACCAGCTGCACTGTGGATGTCAGGCAGATGCCCAAGAGGCGGGACACATATGGAGAGCCCACACCAGCCATCACATATGCTTCCTGGGGGCAAGGGTACACATTGAGAAGGTACGGGAGACCACAAACCCCCAGCACCACACACCCCTCCTAAGGGCTGAGGCAGGACGGGGGACCCTCACCCAATCTAACTGCATCCCTCATAAACCAGAACCATGGCCCACAGATTAGAGAGGTTAAGAGTTGAGGTTTGGGGAATCATAAATTGTCTCCCAGGAAAGAGAGAGAGACCAGAGTGCAGACCTGCAGCCAGGGGGTCCCTCCTACACTCCCAGCTGGAGAGGGTGGAGAGGCTTACGTCCAAGATTTCTTTGTTGGCTTTGGGGGATGTGTTTTCCCTCAACACTTTGATGGCCACTGGGATTTTCACATTTTCTCCATCAGGGATCCAGATGCCCTGGGCAGAAACAGGAGAACATGAGCAGGAAGGGGGCCGGCCAGATCCAACTTGCAGTGGTCCAGAAGGTCACTACTTGTGCTCCGAATACCCTTCCCCATCCTTAGGCCAACCCCACTATTGAGGAACAACCCTGCCACTTAGGCCCATCCTCCACTCCTTTTCCCGTTGTTCCAACCTCTGTAACTGCCCTGCCAAAGAGCAGGCCCCCCCACCCCCTGCTCCCCTCCACTCTTGGCCACACCCCACCCATCCTCTGGGACCGCCCACCCCAGAACTTTGGCCCCACCCCTGACCTTGTAGACTGTGCCAAAAGCTCCGGATCCAAGCACCTTCACCTTCCTCAGCTCTGTCTCTTTCAGGATTCGCATCTGAGCCTGGTTGGGCATCGCTCCGCTAGGTGTCAGCGGCTCCACCAGCTGGGGTGAGGGGATGGTGCATCAGTGCCTGGGACTGAGCTGCAGACCCAGATGGGCAGGGAGGCCCTCAGACTGCCTCACCTCCGTTTCCTGCAGCAGCCTCCGCATCGTGTATTTCCGGATCTTCTGCCGCCTTCGCTTGATTAGGATGCCGAGGACCAGACCAATGACCACCACCAGCAAAATGCCCACCACAGCAGCAATGATGGATGTCACAGGGCTGGGGGCGGGAGCCAGGGTCAGGGATTGGGGACCAGTCTGGGGCAGGAGGGATGAAGGGGCCCCATGGAAGGGCATGGAGGTCAATAGCGTTTGGAAAGGGAAGTTGGAAGGGTGCCCCACAGGCTCTGATCCTCTCTGCCCTACTCTAAAACCTCCCTTAGCTCCCTACTGCCTCCAAGATAAAGACTAAACTCCTTGCTGGGCATTCAAAGCCCTCTCCATCCACATCTCCAAATTGTCCATGCTCTTGCCCATGGTTCTACCCTAGGATTCTCAAATTTCCTGACAAAAATCACCAGGGAGCTTGTTAATATGCACGAGTCTGGAGCCCCACATCCAGAGATTTTGACTGTGGTATGGGGTGGGGCCCTGGAATGTGCACCCAGTGATTCTGAGCTTCCAGCCAAATTTTTCACCCATAGGTCATGATTTTCCACAACTCTTAGCCTCTGCACAGACTGCTACTTCTGCCTGGACCACCATTTCTCTGTGGGATCCTCCTTCAAGCCTTGGCTCATCCTGGGACAGAGGGAGCTCCTGGGTGTTGACCCTGCATCGTGGTCTGCCTGGCCCCTCCCTGGTTTAGCCAAGGGCTGGCACATCGCCAACCTCTCAGCAACGCTTGTTTAACGGACAATGACTGCCTAGGACAGACTCCAGGCTGTTTTTCTCCCCAAAGCCCTTCCCAAAGCGCCCCACTGCCTAGAAAACAAGTCCAGCCCTGTGGCCTGGTGGTGAGGGAGGGCCTCTGCCCTCCAGATCTGGCCCTACCCTGACTTCACGCCTCACTCCCTTCTCTGTGCTTTCTCAATGGCCCACCACACCAGAACCTTTGAGCAAAAACATCCCAGATTTTCCTGACCCCTCCCCCAAAATGCCACCTGGTTGCCTTCCCCCTAATGCAAGTGACATACCTGCCCCCTTTTTTAAGGCCTGGCTCAAACGCAGCCTCCTCCTGGAAGCCTCCCGCCACCCACCATCAAGAATTCACCGTTCCTCCTCAGTGCTGCAGCTGCACTCTCGTCTCTATCTACCTGGAGTCCCGGGGAGTTGAATGCCACCTGTGTCCCTTACAAGACATCTAGCTACTCGAAGGTGGGGAGGCGCTGGGTGTCTGTGCCATCTTTTCCTGTTCCCCACTCCCCCAAGCATCCTGAGCAGGTCCTCCATCCACTTGTTAAAGCGAATTGAGAGGAGGATCAACAGAGCAAGAGTGGGCTGGGCTGGGATATATGTCATGTCAGGAGACCCCATCCCTGCAGCAGTGACCACCCAGGGGCTGGTGGGGGACTGAGAGGCAATGTGGGGTGCGTCCTGGGGATCAAGCTGACCTGGCTCTCTGTTCGGCGGGACAGCCCCTGTCATCCAGGTCCAAACAGCTGCAGGAGAGAGAGTCCCGTCAACAAGGCTGGGATCCACCTCCTGGGCTCACTCCAGCCTCACAACAGCCTCACAACAACCGGGGAGGTGGGTGTGGCTGGGTTATTACCCCAGTTAACAAAGGCAGAAACTGGGCTCAAGGTCATCAGTACTCTTGCTACCACCCCACGAGGAGAGTCCTCCTCCAGCCTGCAAAGCCACGTCCCCTGCTCCCCTGCACGTCCCTGTGGGGGGCTAGGAAGTGGAGGGCACCCAAAGGATCAAGTCCAAAAGATCGATTATTCCCTCCATAAAGGAATAGCAAGGCAGTAAACTGGCACAACTTTTGCAGGAGACAGTTTGGCAAAACCTATTAAATGTCTGTGACCCAGCAGTTCCACCTCTTGGGAGATACCCTAAAAATGCCAACACCTGTACTCTAGGAGGCATGTACAAGATGCTCACTTGTACATAGAGCTCAAGTGCAATAAGCTGTAAAAGAAAAAAGGAAACAAGCTCAATCAATATCCCTCACACAGGGACACGGTTAAATAATACTACATCCACGCTGCAGACTGAATCGTTAAAAAAAAATAGGAGGTAGATTCGTGTGCACTCACAGGCGGGACCTCCAAGATACATAAAGGGGAGTACAAAGTGCAGAACAATTTGTAGGCTGTGATCCTATTTACATTAAAAAATGCACACACGCAAAACCCAAAACTGATTATATATGAGTTGAACTATATGAAATTATTATCTCTTGATCATTTTTGACCTACAAAAACAGCAACCTTATATGACTCAACCTAATATAATGCAATATATGTTTATGTAAATGTGTAGACAAAAGCCTGGAAAGACACACAGCCAGAGTGAATCTGGTGGTTCTCCCCGGGGAATGGAGAGACTGGGTGGACGGGGAGTGGAAGGACAGGGCACATTTGCTCTGCAATGTTTATACTTTTATGTTGTTGAAAATGTTTATCACAGGGCTGGCCCGGTGGTGTAGCGGTTAAGTGCTCACGTTTCACTTCGGGGGCCTGGGGTTCGCCAGTTTGGATCCCGGGTGCGGACATGGCACCGCTTGGCAAGCCATGCTGTGGTAGGTGTCCCACATACAAAGTAGAGGAAGATGGGCACAGATGTTAGCTCAGGGCCAGTCTTCCTCAGCAAAAAGAGGAGGATTGGCAGTAATTAGCTCAGGGCTAATCTTCCTCAAAAATAAATAAATAAATAAAATAAAATGTTTATCACAAGGATGTATTCATGTATTTCATGTGCAATTAAAGACAATCAAATGAAAAAAATAAAAAGAACAGGGTAGATCACCATGTTACGACATGGAAAAACATTGCAAAACTCTGCTAAGTGAAAAAAAAGCAATTTACAAACAATATGTATGATCTCATTTTGGTAAAAAGAATATATGTTAGAATGTAATGTGCACAGATAAAAACAACTGAAGAGTAATAATATTTATATTGATACAATTAAACATATTTTATATGTCATAATAATATATAAGCATGTGCACAGATAAAAACAACTTGACGAAAAATATTACAAATTATTAATGGTGGAGATGGAAGGGCTAGCGACATTTATATTTCACGTTTTCATTAAAAAATTTTTAACATGTTACTTTTGTTATCAGAACAAAAAAAAGATACGAAGAAGTAAGAGTCTCAGAGTAAACAAAGGCAGAGTTGTCCCCCTTTTATAATAAGAGCTCCAGAGAAGCTCCTGGAACGATGCCCTCCTTTCTGCAGAAAAGGCCCTCAGACTCACGAGTGGGTGCAGTTGATGGGGCACGGCTGGCACGTGCCCTCCTCATCTGGGAACTTCCAGATGGGCATGAAGGAGAGGTCAGGTTTCACACCGCTGGGGCAGCGAGCCACGCAGAAGGGAGGGTCCTTGTAGTGCGTGCAGGCCACACACTGGTCAGCCTCCTGGGAGGGAAGGAAGGGTTTGTGGAGGGCTGGCACCGCCACCCCCAGGGCAGCAGGATCAGGCCCTTGGGTCCCCTTCCTGGTTCGCATGGCCACTCAGCAGCACGTTCACCCTGCTCCTGGGACCCCTGTTCTTCACCCAGCTCCCCCTCGTCAAAGTTTCACCCCCGAGGTGAGGGCTCAGGTGAAGAACGGCAGGCCTATTACCTAACAGGAGGGGGCGTATTCCCTGAGGCACAACAAAAAACGATAACAGTAACTAACATGGAGAAAGCCTTTCCCGTGCCAAAACCTATTTTAAGAAATTCTTACTACACCCCAGTAAGGGAGGTGCTAGTATAATATTCACTTTACAAATGAGCAAACCAAGGTTGGAAGCAGGGCCTGGATTTGAATCCAGGTAGTCTGATGCCTAAGCCCACAGGTCTAACCATCTTGCCACAGCCACAGCCAAGAACACAGGCTTCCTGGGATCTTTGCATAGTCCCAAGGGTCTCAGGGTCCACTACACAACTCTTCCCCAGCATCCCAGCCTCCTTTCACCCTTCTGCTGTTTGGGCCTGAGTTCGGAGCCCTCTCCAGGGATATTTTACCAGACTCGGCCAGGCCTCTGGCGATTCCCCAGCATCCCAGCCCTTGCTTCCCCTCTCCCAGCTCTGAGCCCACCAGCACCTCACCGATCCAAAGCAAGTCACTGAGCCATTCTGGGGCTGACATTCGGGGTGGCACGGCAGACAGTACCTGTCCTTCACATATTCCCGGGGGAGCCTGAGAGAGGGGACGGCTGGTGAGGAGATCTGGAAGGATCTCCCGTGTACCCCTCCAGCTGCCCCCCTCCTCTGCCCCGCATACCCCTGCAGTACTCGGCATTCCTCCACGCATTCCTGGCCCCGAAGGAACTGGCTGCAGTTGACACACTGGGTGGGGCCCGGACCCCAGCAGTGCCCGTGGGCGCACAGCGGGTAGCAGGCCAGGCCCTCGCCCACTGTAGTGAGGAGCAAGGTGGCAGAGGGGACTCTTAAGGGAGGCTCCAGGTCCACATGAGCCAGGGTAAGAGGCTGTGGGGGTGGCTCTGGGCTGGAGGGGTGGGGTAGGTACAGGGCAGTGCACGGAGAGAAAGAGTTCTGAGGTCCCAGGAACAGGGAGGAAAGGGAAGGCAGGGTTGCAAAGACAGTGTGGCAGGACCCTGCTAGAAGCCATGACAAGACGTCAAGCCAGCCAGAGCTGTGTCAAGAATGGTGCGCCAGGAAGGGGCAGGCTGCACAAGTCCCAGATTGCTGCTGCTAGGGGCCGGTGGTTACTCCTGTGTGCTGGCAGACGGGGAGCATGCAGCGCTGGGCTCCATCTTACCACACTCGTCCTCTGGGCGGTTGGCACTGTGAAGCAGGGCCTGGTGGGGGTTCCGGAAGAGCTGGGCCCAGGGCACCGTGTGGATGAAGCAGAGGCGGGCATTGCGGTGGACAAGGGCCAGCCCGCTGCCCAGTTCCTGCAGCGAGCGCAGCCCCAACCAGCTGATGCCCAGCCCTTGCAGGGTCAGCGAGTAGGCACCACTGTGGGAGGAGGAGTGCTCAGCTGCGGGGTGGACAGTGTGCCACCGATGCCACCCCGGTCAACGAGGGCTGCCCTCCCCTTCCTCCTGTCCCCAGCACACTCTGCAAACTCCCATCGAAAGACTGCTGCTGGAGTCCTGGGGAACGGGAGCACCCACCGCGCCCAAAGCTTCTCCCAGGCCCCCTCCCCTGGTGCTCACTCATGCAGAACTCGGCCCCGGATTACTCGCAGGTTCTGGAAGACACTGAGGTCAGGCAGGCTGTCTGGCCACGCTGAGATGTACAGGTAACCTGCAGGCACAGGGTGAGGTTAGGGGTGTGGGGATAGGACGAGGACCCCCCACGCCCTTCAAAGCAGGATGCAGAGGCAGAGCCCACCTGTGATCTCCTCCAGGGTCTCAAACACTCTGAGCTGCTCAGGCTGTAGGGGGGCAGTGTTGGAGGCTGGGTCCCTAGAAGGAGGATTAGGAGAGGAATCAGCTGGGCCAAGAAGGGGGTAGGCGTGAGCCCCAGCGCTGGCCCTGCCATCCTCCTCCGCCCTCCCCTCCATGAATGACTGCACTTAAACCCTCTGCCCATCAAGCCCAGCTATTCCCATCCTCAGCTTCAAAGCCCAGGCCCTGGTTTGGCAGGCTCCACCAAATCAGTATTTACAGCCTTTGATCGAGAAACCCTACTTCTAGGAATGTGGCCTAGAGACACTGGCCCTTGTTCCCAGAGGCATGTCCAAGGCTGACTGTAAAGGCAAAAATTGAACATGACCTAAATATTCACCAGTAAATAGAGGAGCTGTTTGATACAATCCTGATCTATCCAGACTACAGACGAAAAACTAATTTAGGGGAGCTTAGTATCTGCCAGGCACTGTGAATATTAACTCATCGAAGCTTTATAACCACTTTATGAGGTTGGAACTATACTGCCCCCATTTTCCAGATGAGGAAACTAAGGCACAGTAAGGTCACATGACTAGTAAGTGGTAGAGCCAGGTGTCAGGCCCAGGCAGTCTGGCTCCCAAGCCCAGGCTCTTAGCTGCTACTCTGCGGCCACCTGCTCCACGGCTGGTGATAGGACGAGGCAGCTCGACTCGAACTGTCGTGACCAGCTCTCCAAAGCAAAGGGCAGACAATACTCGCAGTAAGCTCCCATTTACATAAACCCCTCTCCCCAGCAAAATCACTAAGACTGTGTTTCTCTGTGTGTGTGTCTGTGTACGTGTAAATGGTATAGAAGAACACGCAATCTGTTAGCAGCAGTCTTCTCTGGAAAGGGGAGTGGAGGGGAGAAGTGTTGAAAGGAATTGTCTCCTTTTTTTAATAATATTTTTATTGAAGTACAATTCACATACAATAAAATGCACAGATTTTTAGTGTACGGTTTGCTGAGTTTTGACAAATGCATTCACTCGTGTATCCACCACCTCAACTGACATACAGAACATTTCCATCACCCCAGAAATTTCTTTTGTGTCTCTTTCCAGTGCCCCCACCCTGGGGCAACCACTGTTCTGATTTCCATCACCAGAGTGGTCTGCCTATTCTAGAACCTCACATAAAGAGAACCTCACAGCGTGGACTCTCTCGTCTGGCTTATTTCATTTAACATAGTGTTTGAGACTCATGTTGTTGTGTGTATCAGGAGTTCATGTCTCTTCATTGCTGAAAATTCCATTGGGTAGACACAACACCGTTTATTTACTCATTTACCTATTGACACACACTTGCGTTATTTCCAGTTTGGGGCTATTACAAATGACGCTACAGTGAACTCAAGGAGAATTTCACTTTATCTGGATGGCTTGCCCTCCATACAAGTGCATGTTCATGGATAACATGTAATTTATGAAAATAATCCCCCCAAAGTCCCTGTTCCCTCTGGTTTCCCACCTTCTTCCTTTGCGATCCCGGCCTCCCGCCTCTGTCTCCCACCGTCCCCAAGAGACTCTGCCATTTCCGGTCTTCAGGATTCAGTGACTGCCCTCATGCTGCCTCCACCCCTTGTGCCACTCCGAGTATCCTTACCCCTCAAAGCTCTCCGGCAGGAATGCCAGGCTCCCAAAGATCTTCTTGCAGCCAGCAAACTCCTGGATGTTGGCACTGGTGACCGCCCTCACCTCCCGCAGGTGTTCCATGCCCAGGCCATAGCACACTGCGGGGAGAGGGGCCAGTGGGGAAGCGGCCATCTCAGCCCCCGCACCAGGACTGATCAGCCCCCACATGGAACACCAGGAACTCAAACCCCCCGGGGTCCTGTCCACAGTCCCCTCCTGGGGCCACATGCCCCCTCCCGACACTGGCAGGAAATATGGGGGAACTTGTGGGACTGATCTGGGGAGGGCCAGGGGCAGAGACAGTGGGAGTAAAGGACTGGGTCCCAGGAGGGTCTGTGGAAGGGTGGGACAGTGAGCGAGGCCAGGCTAGGTGTGCAGAGGGGCAGGAAGTGCGGCCTGGCTCAGGGGTGGCCAGTGGGTACCTCGGGCACAGGGCTTGCTGCATTTCTCACACCGCTGTGTTCCGTCCTCAGCTGTCACCTCTTGGTTGTTCAGGGGACAGACCAGGGTGCAGGATCCCACATCCGTAGACAGGTAGTTGTCTGCGGAGATCGAGATCATGTGACCACGAGCTCTGGCCCTTCACAGTCCACCATGAGGAGTGTCACCGTGCCCAGGTAGTACAGTAAGAACCGTATCACCCGATACTGAAATGCCCTTACTCTATGTCCGAGCACGTGACATTCATTTACTCCTCATAACAGCCCTACGTGATAGGCACTGTTAGATTCCCCTTTTGCCAAAAGGGAAACCAAAGCACAGAGCTTTACGTAAATTACTCAAGGTCATTGTGCTAGTAAGTGGAAGAGCAGGATTTGAATCCAAATGGTCTGGTTCTACATTCTGTCCTCTCACCCACCACGGCGAGGTGACGAGGACTGGAAAGCCCACTCCTGTCTCCTGTGAGAGAAAAGAGGTCCCCAGGTCCGAGGCCAGTCCCTAAATGCCCATCGGTAAATAGGGAAGCCGTTAAATAAAACTCAGATCTACCTAGACTATAGAATAAAAATTAACATTTAAGAGCGCTTAGTATCTGCCAGGCACTGTTCTAAGAGCTTATGAATATTAATTCATCCAAACTTTATAATCACCTTATGAGGTTGGGACTATACTGGTCCCATTTTACAAATGAGGAAACTGAGGCACGGCAAGAAGCTCACATGACTAGTAAGTGGTAGAGCCAGGTGTCAGGCCCAGGCAGTCTGGCTCCCGAGCCTGGGCTCTTAGCTGCTACTCTGCGGCCACCTGCTCCACGGCTGGTGATAGGACGAGGCAGCTCGACTCGAACTGTCGTGACCAGCTCCCCAAAGCAAAGGGCAGACAATACTCGCAGTAAGCTCGCATTTACATATACCCACCTCCCCAGCAAAATCACTAAAACGATGTTTCTCCCTGGCACTCACAAGGACAGGCGGTCACACAGCTGGCGCCGAAGGTATACCGGCCCTCAGGGTTGGGCATGGACTCGAAGGTGTCTGTGTTGTAGATGACCAGGGATGGGCAGTGCAGCTCGCAGATGCCGCTGTGGTTGAAGTGGAGGCAGGCCTGGGGGCACAGGCAGCTGGTGGTCACAGGGCTGTTTTTCCCTGGTGTGCAAGGGGCAAGAGGGCAGTACCAGGCAAGGTGCCCCACCCCTTTCACCCCTTATGGGGTGGGGCCCGGTGGGCACGTACCAGGCAGTCGGAGTGCTTGGGGCCTGTGCAGCCGGCAGCACACTGCTCATGGCAGCAGTCGGTGGGCCGCGGGCCCTTGCAGCGGGCACAGCCACCGGCACAGACAGTTCTCGTCACTGTCAGGCAAAGGGCAGGATGAGGGCTGGGCGGCAGGCAACCCAGGCGCCAGACTGTCACCAGCATCACTTCCAGGGGGAGACTTCCTGTCTCCGGGTGTCCCACCCTCCCATGTCACCTTTCTTCTCCCCAGCCCATGCCCCCCCAGATTCTGGGCCTCCCTAAGACTCACAGTTCTGACAGTCCTCGGAACTTTCTCCCCAGCAGTGGGAGGGTCTACAAGCTGGAGAACAGGGTTGGCCTGGGGAGAGAAACAGAGAAAGAGTGAGAGAGACAGAGACCAGGAGACAGAATGCACAGCGAGGGAGAGACCCAGGCAGGAAAACAGGGCTCCGAAAACAGAGGCACGTCCTCGAAGCAGACGGAGACAGGACAGAGGACCACAGAGATGAAGAGACACAGAGAGACGGCAGGAGGGACTGAGAAAAAGGAAGTGGGTGGTGTAAGTGCGGGGTCGGTGGGCGGGGGGATGTAAAGCAGGAGGTTGGGGTCATTGGGCTGTCTGAGAAAGAGAGGAGGCCACAGGTGGGGAGCAGTGTGGCTTACAGGCCCGTGAGCGGTTGGTGTCTATCAGCGTGAGGGTCAGCTGGTTGTTCTTGTGGAAGATGTCCTCCCACAAAATCGTGTCCTGGTGGCAGAGCTGGGGGTTCCGCTGGATCAAGACCCCTCCCTTCAAGATCTCTGTGGGGCAGGCAATAATCACAGGCTTATTTCTCCATCTGTCACCTTCTGCCCTCCCTTGGGGCCCATCTGCCTTCTAAATGGAGAGCCAGACTCTTAAACATGCCCCAGGTTCCCGGGGCTCAGAGAAGACACCTTCAGCATCTTTTAGCCCTACCAATACCACCCCCTCACACACAGGAACAAACCAAGATCCAGGGAGGAGGGAGTTGTCCATGTCAGGATCCAGATGTCCAAATCACTTTCTCCTCTCCTCCTACCTCTACTCTGTGCACACTGCTTAGCAGTTAAAAGAGAGACTCTGGAGTCTGAAACCCGGCCTCACCACTAACTAGCTATATAACCTTGAGCAAGTCACTTATCCTCTGCAAACCTCAGTTTTCTCATCTGTAAAATGCGAATAACATTGATGCTTCCCTTGCAAGATTGTAGGCATGACTGAAATGGGATCACCCATGCAAAGCATCTGGCACACCCTATCAGCTCCAGGGTTGCCATGTGCAGTTACACAGGTTGTTCACTGCCCATGTGTACTCAGCCAAGAAGTGGCCTGCATCCTACTTCTTACTGTGTGGGCTGGCAAAAGCTGTGACTTCCTGGGAAGAAGGGAAATCTTTTTCTAATCTTCACAAGGGCACCTTCCCTAGCTCCACCTGCATCCATCCAGAAGGGCCCTAGTTAGCTCTCAATAACCAGGAGAAAGTTTCAATGATAATGATGACCACCTGTGAGGCTTCGAAGCTGTAGCTCCCGCAGCCCTCCTGGGACAGCCCCTGTAGCAGAGGTGGCATTGTCCAGCAGGTCTCCATTGTCCAGCACAGCCAGGGCATAGTTGTCCTCAAAGAGCTGGGTGCCTCGCACGATTCGCAGCCTCTGCAGTGGGACCTGTCTCACTTGGTTGTGAGCGATGAGCACATAGCCTTGCACCTCCTGGATATCCTGGGAGGGGACAGCGTAGGGAGGGGCTGAGCCAGGCCTGGGCCCTGGAACGTGACTACCCCCCTCAAGGCCTCCTCAGGCTTGCCCAGTGCTTGCGGCTCTTGGGCAAGGCCCCCATCCACTGAACAGTCCTGCTCCCTCATGCATAAAATGGAGATCAAGGCCGCCGCTCCCCACCTCCCCGAACCAGATTCTCGTATGATCAGGAAAGATAATGACACGGGGAGCACTTTGCAGACTGTGAGCAAGCACCCAACCCTCTCTGCGTCTCAGTTTCCTCATCTGTAAAAGGAAAGGCCGGAACAAGATGATGTCTGCGATTCAACAGACCAAGCATCGCACACACGGCCCCACTCTAGGGCACCGTGGACACAACCCAGCTGTCTGGTTTCCACTCTCTTGATGCTTTCAATACATTTCCCATTTTATTTTCAAAATGGGCACCCCAGGGGGAGTCAAAGCATGCCTGTTTTTCCCAATATACAGATAAAGAAACTGAGACCAAGTGAAGCCAAGGGCCTAGACCACATTCCCATGGCTTGTCAGTGGTGCAACTGGACCTGGAACTCCCATGAGCCCTTTCTCTTTTTTTTTTGAGGAAGCTTAGCCCTGAGCTAACAGCTGCCAATCTTCCTCTTTTTGCTGAGGAAGACTGGCCCTGAGCTAACATCCGTGCCCACCTTCCTCTACTTTATACGTGGGACGCCTGCCACAGCATGGCTTTTGCCAAGCGGTGCCATGTCCGCACCCAGGATCCAAACTGGCAAACCCCGGGCCGCCGAAGCGGAACGTGCGAACTCAACCACTGCGCCACTGGGCCGGCCCCGAGCCCTTTCAATACTCCAGATGGGAGAGGGACAGTGGCCAGGGCAGTAGGACAGGGGTATGCAGGAGAGGAAAAAAATTTAGCAAAGGAACAGACGCACTCCACCCAGATATGTCCACAGCCAGCCACGTTATAGAGAGGGAGTCAACCAGTCTTTCAGTACAATGGGTAGGGGTTAGATATCAGAAAGGACTTCCCAGCTGAGGAACCAGAACAAGAGAGGAAATATAGGGCAGGGGCACCCTCTTCTACCACCCATCTATAAGCAGAGGGCTCAGCCCAGCTGGGGGTAGAGCCTGGCTGGGCTGCTCGTGGGCCTCACCTGCAGGAAGGAGAGGCTGGCGCTGGCCGGCAGGTAGGTGAGCTCCAGGTTACCCTGCACCACCTGGCAGCCCTGGTAGAGGTGGCGGAGCATGTCCAGGTGGGTCTCAGGACTGGCTGGCAGCCGCAGCTTCATGTCTGTGCCGGTGCACACTGGCAGGAGGGAGGAGATGGGTCAGAGGACACTACCCACTGAGCTTCTCCACCCTGGCCACGTCCTCCATACTCAGTCCCTACAGTTGTGCGATCTCACACAGTGAGAAAGCGCAACTGAAGGACCCCTCCTCTCTTGTTACACATCTCAGACAGCAAGAAAACACAACTGAAGGACCCCTCCTCTTCTTCCAGAAGGTCCAACAACAAAAGAGAGTTCTCAAGTTTGGGAAGAGGAGGGAAATCAGGGGAGAGGCTCCTTCTGACTCGACCCATCCTAAGTATCCAGAGGGGGCCTCGTCGTGCCAGCCCTAGGGAGCTTGCCCACCCCATTCAGAGTTTTGGCTGGCAAAGAAAGCCTCCCTTTGTCCCAAAGGCACGACTCAAGGCCAAGGGGTAAAAATCACCCAAGAGAGGCGACGATGAATCATGAGTCCTCTGGATACCCCCTGCCCCTCTCCCAGGCAAACAAACTCAGGGCATTCCCCCCGCCCCATTCCAACGCCACCCACATGCTAACCTCCTGGCAAGGAACACTCACCCCCACAATGCCACCCAGAAAGCGGGAAGGAGGGTCAGCTGGAGTCATATCTGGGGCATGGGGACCACTGGGGGCTTGGTCCCTGCAGGGACCTCTGGAATTCCCCCAGGCAGAGAAAAGGAGCATCAGACCCTGACTGTGGGCATCGGGACCTAGGCTGCAGATACTAGGCCAGAGTGATGCCTACTCCAAAGGCTCCTACGCTGGTACCTCACCCTTGCCACCTCCTCAGGGCAAGACTCCAGAACCAGCTGGCAGAATCTATGCCATGAAACTCCTGCCACAAGGGCACTACGTCAGCCCTGTGTACCTGCCCGGTGCCAACCATTGGCCCAAGGGCATCAAGACGAACCACTACCCTGGCCCCCCTGGACCCTAGATGGGTGTCCCAGAGACCAGAAGTGCACGCTAAGTCCAGGAACACTACAAGGGGTAAACTACCCCTGGTGAGGGGTACTTTGGGCAGTGGCTGGCACCATGCCTGACAGCAGGCGGGGAGAGTAAGGTGCCCAGTTGAACCCGTTTTTCTGCTCTGGTGAGAAGATGAATCATGTAGTGCGTCTTGCTCAGGAGGGTGTGCCAGGAGGAGGTGGGTGGAGGGCACCCCCAGATACACAGTCCCACAGGTGCCTGAGCTGCCCAGAATTCCTGTTGGTCGCCACTCCACCTCCCACGGACTCCATGCAGAGTCAGGGGGACGGCATGGTGGCTGACTTCAAGGTCTGACACCAGGGCTCCTGCTCCCCCAGCAACTTGGAGCCTAAGGTCAAATCCTAGGGAGTAATAAGAGATACTCCTGCCTCCAGAAAGCTAGGGAAAGGCTGGTAGAGCAAGCCCCTGGGGTGCCTGCCTGTGCCAATGGCTACGAGCTGGCAGCCTCCCACTAACACCCAGAGTGGTCTCTGCTCCCATCCTTCTGGGCAGATAGGGGAGGAAGGGGAGGACCCAGAAATAGAACTCAAGGGTCCCTCCCCCCAGACTCCTAAGAGAAACAGGAGCAGGGGGGTGGCAGGCCAGGCCCAAAATAACGCCCCACTGCCAGGACCTCCCCCGGCCTCGGCAGCTTCAGCTGCTTTGTAGGCACAGCTGTCTCCAGGCCCAGACCCCAAGGCCCTGGCCCAAGCCTGGGACAGGCACAGGGAGAGCTGGGGCAGGGGCTGTCTCCACCCCCTGCGGACCTCTGCCGCCTCTAAGGGACACAGCTGTGGCAGCCAGGCAATAGGAAAACAACAACAATGGGAACACTGGGAGCAGCAGCATTAACTGAGTGCCTACTGTGTACTTAGCAGGCATTCGGAGTAGCCTCAGAACATCCTCCAGAGGCTAGGACTGCAAACTCCATTTTGCAAAGAAGGAAACGGAGGCTGACAGGGGTTATTCTCCCAAGATCATAAAGCTTGTGAGTGAGCAACAGAGGCAGGATTTGAACTCGAGTCTGTCTGACGTTAGAGCCCACATTCCTTCCACGAGGCCTAACTGCACACATACAAATTCACCCCACATCCCGCACAAAGGTAAAATACACACCAACTCTACTGATGCCACAGATAAACATTACAGGCTCTGGGCTGGACAGGGTGGCTGGGCTGGGCGGGAGGACCAGAAAGAGCGGTAGCCCCGCCTCACTAGGGAGTTTGTGTCTGATTTAAGTCTGATTAAAACTCTTTGCAACAGGTGGTAAACTTGGTACCCTGAGACCTACTCCCAGGGAGCTGGAGGCTTGTGGGCTGACACCCCCATCAACCTGACAGGAAGCCTAAAAGGCCCTCTTGACTCCTCCCCTACCTCCACCTCCCTCCCCTTCACCATGGCCCTCCCACTCCCCCATTTCCTCCCCAGTCTCCCCTCCCCAGTCCTCATCACAGTCCCCACGTCCACCCCACCCCCATTGATTTTCTTGGAGGACATGACACCCTGCTCCACACTGGGGAGTTCTTTTGACTCCAGGACACCTACCCCTCGGAAGCCCCAACCTCCAGCTCTCCAGGGCAAAGTCAGTATGACGCAGGACCAGCCCAGAGCCAGGGCAGGGCACACAGTGGGCGCCAGGTAAGTGTTTGCTGGATGAAGGAATGAATGAATAAATGAATGAAGTCCAATCAAGAGTTTCCAAAGCAAAAGGGACCAGTTGAGATCATGGTGTCCATCCCTATGCTCAGGGGCTTGTCAGGGTCGCCCATGTCCCTTCAGCTGGACTTCAGCAATCAGGGTTTGGTCCCAGCTCTGGGGGTGCTCTCCAGTGGGTTCTCTCCTCCTCACCAGCCTTCAGCCCCAGCTGCTCCTCTTGCTTACCACACAAAAGTCAATATTTCCTTTGGTTTCCAGGAACATACCTGCATCCCCAAAGCTCCCCTCCCCCAGACCCACAGGGCCAGAACCCATTCTTGTGATGCCAAGACTCACCCCACAGCCACCCCTGGTGTATCAGGCCTGATGTCAGACCAGAGCCTGGGCTCAGGGTCATTAGACCAGAACCCTAGCCAGGCTGCTCACTGTGTGACCTTGAGGACGTGCCTGGACCTCCAGGGCAGAGGCCAAGTCAGATTCATCTGTATGCCCGGCCATGCCTATGACTTAGTAATGAGTATTTACTGACCTGAACTTGGCTGTAAGGAGGGGATAATAAAACAATAACAACTCTTACTCTCTGCAGGGAAGTTAAATGAGAGTTAAATGAGATAATGAATCAAAAAGCAGTCTGTGAACATGACAAGGCTTTGTCAACAAAGCTGAGGCAACACCAACATTGGCTGTAGTAATTCCCCCACTCCCTGAGAGAGCACACACCCCTCGCCCTACCCTGACTCTCTTCCCAGGGGGACTCTCTTCCCAGGAGTGGGGAGGGAAGGTGGCCTAGCGAGAGATGGAAGTGTCACCCCAAGGGGGCTTCCCACAGGTTGAGGGTGGGGAGGGGGCTCTCCTTCCAGATCATTCCAGCACCCAGGGGCAGACACAACTACCTGGGCCCGCCACCAGCCCCCAGCCCCAGGCCCACACTGGTCCTTCATGCTTCCTCTCCAGCTTCTCCCCTGCCCAGAGCCCTGCAGGTCCCACTGGCCTCCACCCAGCTCCTGCCCTCAGCCCCCTGCCATGCCAGGAGGGTCCAAGTGGAAGGCAGACGTGAGCTGAACAGGGAGGGAGAGGACTCTGAAGCCAAGAGGAGACCTAGAGGGGACCGTGCTCACCCCACTTTCTATAGTCCAGATAAGGGAGGTCACTCATCTGAATAAGAGTAGCACCTGTACCCAAGTCTGGCCACCTGGCTGCCCCTGAGGCCTTGTTCAACCCATCCCTGTACAGATATGGAATGAGACTTTGACCAGCTCCTAACACCTCTTTATTAGAGTCCAAAAATGCCCTGGACATTACTGGGTCGCCAGGAAGCCCTGGCTAAGTCACCTCCTTCCTTTGAACTTCAATTTTCTTATCTGTGCACCTCCCTCACAGGATTGTTGCAGAGAGAAAATGAAACTGTAATGGAGAAGAACATGGCACACAGGAGGCACGCTGTCGTTTTTAAGTTAAGGCTTGGGAAGTTCCTGCAGCAGGAGTAGGGGTAATTCCAAACCAAGAGAAAATAAGAAGTGCTTTGTATGTGGAATGCAATCTATTTTCTCTCTTTGCATTTGATCCCATCTTTTCAATTGTTTTTTCCTGAATATTAAAATGAGGTTACTTTCCCTAAGCATAGTAAAAAGAAGGAAGGAGGCTGTTGGGGGAATCCTATGGGAATTAAAATATGAGCTTTGCAAGATAAAGAGGATGTGTTTGCTGCACTTTACGAAACTCTGACCTCCAAGAAAGGATCTCAGCAAAACCCTGACCCTCTGGGCCCTCCCCCCTCTCCCCTTCCCCCACATTCCTGCCACAGCCCTCAGTCCTGGGACATAATGGGGGTGCTGGAGGCAGCTGGGTGGTGCGCTGCCATTTTAACCATTCCCTGCACAACACACAACCCAGCAGTGCAGGTTGAGGGGTGAGGAAGACCCGAGGAGGCCACAGTCGTCGGTGGGGGAACTGACCCCTCAGATCCCAACAACCTGGCTGCTCTCCACCTGCTCAACTCGCAGGCCCAGGTGAGGAGGGCAGCAGCTCGGCTGACAGCCCAGCCTGGCCTCACCCTTTTCAGCAGAAGGTCAGGGGTGAAGACACCTGCCTGGAAAACAAGGAGGGGAAGGATGGGCTCCGGGAAAGAGGAGCCACCTTCCTCAGAAGGAAGGAAGGTGTGGGGCCACCTCCCGCTGTTTACAGCAGATCTGGCCCAGCACCTCGAGGGAGTTCCTTGAGAGGACAGAGTTCAGCCAAGTCCCCAAGTCAGCAGGGAGACTGCTGTTTGGCAACACAAAGCCCAGACACACAAACACACAGACCACACAACTCAAGAACACCCGAGAATAGATGCCCCTCAGACAACACAGCAACGCTCTGCTCTGACAGAAGGGCCCCGGGGCAACACACAGACAGGATAACACCCACCCCTTCTCCAGACTCCCTGACCTATGGAGACCACCCACTACTTCCAAAACACTCTCATTTTGTCTTCCCACAACCCTGTGGTGCAGGGAGCAGGGTCTCCCATTGTTCAAGGTAGATTTATATAGTGATTGCAAATGTGTAGTCGGAGGTCGCACTGTCTGGGGTCCAATCTGGGACTCCCCACTTACTTGCTGCTACTTAACCTCTTTAAGTCCAGGTTTCCCCCGGAAAATGGGAACAGCAGCAGGACGTCTCTTATAGGGTTGTTCTAAGGGTTCAAGGAGGCAACAAACGGGGAACACCCGCTCGGTGCCCGCACTGAGTCTACTTCCAGTACACATACCTCTAATCATTGTTGCACACGGACTGACAGGCAGATGGGCAGGACACACACTGCACCCCCCACAAACACACACATCCCCCTTCCCCACATACAGCCAGAAGAAAAGGGCAGGACAACCCAGCCCTCTGCATACCCCTGTCTGGTCCTGTTTCTTAGCCTCCCTCCCACCTCCAACCCCCCAGGAATCACTCCCTCACAACTCTCCCACTTTAAGCCCCAGACCAGGAAACCCACCGCCACCCCTCCGGGGCCCATGCTCTCCAAAAGTCACAAAGCCCTCAGTCCCTAAACGGGCCCTAAAGGAAACGTTCAAAACAAACGTCTCCTCCTCCCCCACCCCGACTCCGGCATGAGGCAACTCTGCAGTCCGACTGGCCACTCTCTCCTCCCCGGCTCGGGCTGGACAGGTTGCGTCCCCCACCTCCCCACCCCCCACACCCCGATCCTGCCCGAAGCTGGAGTAACTAAACCCTATCGGCCGAAGGGGGGCGCGGAGGGGGCAGGGGGAGGGGCGGAGAGAAGAGACCCCCGAGAAATCCAGCTCAGTCCAGTCTGGAGGCGGAGGCTGCCAACTGGAAAGGCTTTGAGATAGCTTGAGGGGGCTCTAGAAGGGGGAACACGAACGAACACACGCATGCACCATGCGATACACCCTTTGAGGGAAAACTTTCTGAACAATTTCAGAGAACTTTTTTGACAAGTCCCCGGAGCCGTCGCGGAGTCTGGGAAGCGCCCGCCTCTTGAATGGGACATCTAGAGCCGCTCTGCTGTAACTGACCCCCCCGTCCCACCTTCTTTTGCCCCCTCCCTGCCGAGGACCGGCTGCTTCGAGCGCCTGGACTGTCAGAAACTTCGGGTCGGGGAGCTCGTATGGCCCCCTCTGCCCCCGCGGGCCCGGAGATTTCGGCGGGGGTCCCAGGCTGCAGGGTCCCGTCCTGCTCCATGCCCACCCCACACCAGACCCACCTTGGGTGCCCGCGGCTCCGGGGGGCAGGAGGGCGAGGAGGAGCCCCCAGCGGCACCAGGCCGCCAGCTCCATGGTGCTCACTGCGGCTCCGGCCCCATGGCTCCGGCTGGACCAGGCTGGGAGGGCGCCGGGCGCGGCGAGGGGAGGGGGCCGGGCGCTCGGCGCCGGAAAGGGTACCCTGCGAAGGGGCGGGCGGCTGCCTCGGGGGGCTCTTCTCGGCTCTCTGGGCACGATGGGCACGATGGAGGGGAATCTCAGCTCCACAACTTCATTCCTGTACTTCCTCAAGGCAGCCCTCCTCCTCCACCTCCTCCTCCTCCTGTGATTGGGAGCAAGCGCGCTCACAGCTCGCCCCCCCCCCACCCCCTCCAACCGCATTCCAGCAAGTCCCTGGGAGTGGCAACTCCCAGCTTCACTTTCTCCCTCTCTCGGCGCAGGCCTGGGGTGCGTCGCTCCCAGCTCTCGGACGCCCGGGTTGCCTGCAGCAGTTCTCACCCATTCCCATGGAGAACCCCTAAAAGGAGAGGAGGGTGCTCGCACCGCCTCCGTCGGGAGTCTGGAGCAAATGCTTTAGGCTGCCATCCTTAACTTTCTTTTAAGTCTCAGGTTTTATCGTAAACATTCCTGGCGAGTCTGCATCCTACTCCATCACATGCCTTGTTTTAATATCAAATAATGGTTTTCCCACTGCGTCCTTAAGTAAAATCGATAGCCAACGAGGGGGATGTGTTGTATTTCGCCTGTGGCTTCCAGGACTCCCTGGCATAGTCTCTGGAATTTTGGGGGTATCTTTTCCAGTCTGAAACGCATGGTTTTAAGGGGGCCTACAGGTTTGGGGTGAGTCAAATCGGAGAGACTTCCATCTCAACCCTTCCAAGAACGCCTCTCTTGTTTCTTTCCGGGGGCATTCAGCACCCAATTCATCCGAGGTTTCTTCTCTGTCTCTTGCCTTTTATTAGCCTGCTCAATTCCACCTCCCCACCCAGCATTCCACCAAGAGCCCCTGACTCTGTTCTTAAGGCCGCCCCGTCTGTGTGGAGTGGGGGTGGGGGATGGAAGGAAGGCGTGTTTTTGTTGAAAATTCCAACAAAGTATTGCATGGGACATACTTACACTAATAAATTATTCGTTGTTTATCTGAAATTCAAATTTAACTGGGCATCCTTATTTTTATCTGCTAAATCTGGTAACTCTAGTTGGAATGCCTCAGCCAAGGGCACTCCTGTGCTGGTCTAGAGGGGATCAGAGACACCTACTGGGGACTGGAGAATGAAGGACACTAGCCTTGCTTAAGCTGCTTCCATATTCCTAGCATAGTATGAAGCAGGCACTTTCGCTAAAGGGGTTGAGAACAGGGCACCCTGGGATCAGAATGACCTGAGTTCAAATCTCAACTCCAGTGCCTATTAGCTGTGTTACCTTGGGCAAGTGACTCAGCCTCTTTGGGTCTCAGTTTGCTCACCTGTAAAATAGCCCTCTGGCATACTGTGCTGGGGGTTAAAGAAGATATGCTCCTGAAGTTCTCAGCACAGTACTTGGCACATAGTAATTGCTCAATAAATGGTCTCAGATTTTGTTATACTGGGGCAGATCCAGGTTTTGCGGGGCCTGAAGCTTATGAAATTTGGGAGACTCTCTTTAAGAGGAGGAATACAAAGTTATGAATACAAAAATAGACACATGCTTCCAAATGAGGGGTCTGAAGTTCACCCTTCTCTAACACGGTGCTAAGTCCCCCTCCGGCTCTAACCAGTGACGGCCAAATTGCAGATCAAGTTCTATTAGAAAGTCAATCGTGAGACCAATTTAGATGATCAAGTCAAGTCTTTTTTTTTTTTTTTTTTTAAGAAATAGAATGGAGAGGCCAGCCCGGTGACCAAGTGGTTAAGTTCCTGCGTTCTGCTGCGGCAGCCCAGGGTTTCACTGGTTCAAATCCTGGGCGCGGACATGGCACTGCCCATCAGGCCACACTGAGGTGGCGTCCCACATGCCACAGCTAGAAGGACCCACAACTGAAGATACACAACTATGTACCGGGGGGCTTTGGGAGAAAAAGGAAAAATAAATCTCTTAAAAAAAAAATAGAATGGAATAGAAAAGATCTGCACGCACCACATCCTCACGTGTAGTAAGTGTGAGTGTGGGTAAGGGCATCTGTGTCTGAGGTGATGAGGTACAATGGATTTATTCCTTGGATCATAGTCGCAAACACTGAAGAAATACTGCTGTGTATGGGGACACAGCAGCCCTTCAGGATGGCTGTCAATATCCCTATTTTCTCTAAGAGTTAGAATTAGGGTGAGGGTCAAGGGGGTGGAGGCTCAAGTGGAGTTAACCAATTTGCCCAGGACCGTCCATCTCAGGGCTAATGAGGGAAAAGCTGAACAGCCAGCAAAACCAGACCCACTCCCTCACCCATCACATAGGCCAGGACCTAGTCAAGGTGCCTCCCGGCCCTGCAGGCAAACGAGACCGCTGACCTGGCTCCAAGAGTCATTTGTGGTCACATTGTGGAGGTCTTGCACCCTGAGTGCATGCCGCCTTCAAGAGACCATCAGGGTGTTAGGGTCAGGGTTAGAGATGTCCCTTCTCCCCCAGGCCCCACCCTCCCCTCCCTTTGTGTTAGAAGGGTTTGTCCAGCCAGGAAAGTGGCACCATCCTTTCTGGACCCATACTCTGTGTCCCTCTTCATCCTAGAGCCACACTCCTCATCTTACTAAGTCCTCTGGGTGCCAGAGGAGGCGGGCATTATCTTTCCCCATTTTGCAGAGGAGGAACCCTGAGATTCCGAGGTAACAAGAACTGAGCCATGAAGCTTTGACTTCATCCGTTATGCTCCGGAGCCCTGAATCAAGGGTACATGAACCCCCTCTCTCCCCGGCTCCTGTAGGGGAACCAGAGAAGGGTCCTCCAAGAAATCAAGGTAACTACCAGTTCCTCACTCCACAAAGATCCTGCCTCCCCCCAACTCCCTCCCCGCCAAGGCAGGCCCACCGGCTCTACATCCCAGATCCCAGGAGGAAACCCAGACTAGAGACAATGCTCAGTCCTAGTGGGCTGCGGAGGGAGGGTGGAGCAAGCAGCAGTGGGGGCCAGAGTGGGGATGAGGGAGGAGCTGGGGTCAGAACTCACGCCCCAGGAGGAGGCTTGAGAGGGGCTGAGTCGCCCAAAGAGAATGAGCCCATTCAGAGCCAGGAAGGAAGGGGAAAAAACCTTGTCTGGTGTTTGACAAGAGGAGAGGAAGGGGGGCAGGGGTGGGCGCTGCTGATTCGCTTCTCTCCTCCACTGCCCCTCCAGCAGGGCCTGGCAGGAGAACCAAGGAAAGAGGATGTCTGAGGGACAAAGGCTGAGGGGGGGCCTTAGGAGAAGGGAGGGGGCTGGGGGATGGCTGGGTGGCTGGAGGAGCCTGAGAGTTTGCCAGAAGGGTCCAGTGAGGGGCCTGGGGAGAGGGAGACAGCTACAGAGGAGAAGGGTGACTACAGGACAGAGAAGAGTGGACCAAGGGACAGAGGGCAGAGGCATGAGGCCTGTCGGAGGAGGTTTTTGCGCAACAGGTACTGGGCCTGCGGGCCATGGAGGTGCCCACTGGCGCTCAAGAATCAGGAAGGGGCTCTGGCTTAGGGAGGTGACCTCTAATGGTCAACAGGCTGAGGTCTGGAACCAGCAGCCTGTGAAATGCCAGTCAATCATTGACCAGCCACTGAGACTGGGGGGTACAGGAGGTTGTGTGCATGCCTGTGTGCATGTGTGCGTGTGTGTGTGTGTTGGCACCAGAGTCTCCTCCCCTCTGGCTACCTCACCAGCTAGCCTGGGGTCAGAGGACTGAAAACAAACAGAAAAAGGGAGGAGACAGTCCACAGTCCGAGGTCTAGGCCACATATTGGAGCCTACCCCACAGGTCTCGAGTCTGGGGCATGGGTTGCTGGGGAAGTGTTTATATGAATTAGTTACTTAGAAAGAGTCCCCCCAAGAGTAGGAGGGCCTCCCTGAGGCCACAGGAGAGTAATTTGGAAGCTTCTGATAAGAAAATCTGTCGTTCGAAAAGGTGGCCTTTTAAGAACACTTGCAACCTACCCACTGGGGGCCATTCCCCACTCCCCGGGCCCAGAGTTAGAAAAGGAGCAGAGCCCAACCTGGCAAGCTGGGCGTGCTGATCTCCTCCTTCAGCCCCTCTCACTCGCATCGCATCTCGGGAATGCAGGCCCAAGGCCTGGGGAGTTTGCCTTTTCTCTCCCCAGGCTGCTTTGCCAAGACAAAGAGCACTCGTGCTCTCAGCTTCACCTGGCTTTAATGCATTTACATGTGGCTTCTGTCCTGGCCTGTGCATACCAGGCTGTCACGGTTTGTGTTCCTGTGTCCTGTGCTCTCAGTGTCTTTGTGCTGGCTGCTAAACATGTGCCCTTCATTTATCTGGGGGTCTGAGACAGTAAGTAACTGGGCTGTGTGGCCTTGAATAAGGCTCCACTTTGCCATCTGAAATATACGAGAGTTGGACTGAATGGTTCCTGGTCACAGTGTTTTAGGATTTGGTGTGGGGGCAGTGACCCCTTCAGCCCCCACACTTGTCCCCTGAAAGCCCCATTGAGCCATTCCTCTGCCAGATTCTGGATTCCAGATTCTTTGTTTCACAAGCACTGAGTCTTCCTGCTCCATTCAGCTCTTCAGGATCCCAAGCTCACCCTGCTGGCTGCTGGGGATACAGACACTGGGGTGTGAACGAGGATAATCTTACCTCTGGCTTTTAGTTTGGGGAAGAGGAGACTAGGAAGCTTCTGGAAGCATAAAACTATGGCCATCAGGAAGTCCTGATTTAGAGGGACACTTCCAGTTTTAGCTGTTTTCATTCACTGAGCCCACATTGTTGATTCCTCCCTTTCCTCGCCCTTTACATCCAATTGTTTTTTAAGATCTATCAGTTCCTCTTCCAATCCATTTATGTTTTCCCACTTCTCCCACTAACTAGTCTAAGCCTCTATCAGTTCTTCTCTAGGAGAAAGCACTAGCCTTTCACCTCCCCTGTGCTGCTCTTCCCCCCTTTCGATCCCCTGTCCTTTTCCCATGATAGCCAAAGTAAATGTTTTAAACACAAATCAGATCATTTCATTCATTCCAGTGCGAAAAACACCTCCCAGTGGCTTCCCATTGCCTCAAGTCTTCACCGTGACCTGAGACCCAACAGAACTTGGTCTCTGGCTGTTGCTTCAATCTCAGCCTTCCAGTCACCCAGACAGGCCTCATTTCTGTTTTTCAGAGATAACAAACTTGTTCCTGCCTTAGGGCCTTTGCACTGGCATTCTCTTGGCCTAGAACAATCTGCCCCCAGGTATTAGCAGGGCTGGTTCCTTCTTGTCATGCAGGTTTCAGCTCAAATGTCACTTTCTCCAAAAGGCCTCTGACCACCCAGTCCAAAGTAGGCTCCCCCACCCTCCCTCACTTTTACATTATCCCGTCACATGACTCAACACTGTGACCACATGAAATTGTTCTCTTTACATTTTCCCTTTGTTTTTAATTGATATATACAGATGGTACAAAATTTAAAAGGTACAAGAATAAGAAGTGTCCCTCACGTCCCTGTCACCCAGACACAGAATCCCACTTCTCCCCAGAGGCAACAACTGTTTCTACTCTCTTATATATCTTTCTAGATGTATTCTCTAAGATAGCAAACGTAATATATACTCTTATTTTTCCCCACATGAGGTAGTGTGTACACACACACACACACATACTGTTATACCTCTTGCTTTTCTTTTTGTATTTTAATTATTTTATTGCAGTCATATTGATTTATAACATTGTGTAAATTTCAGCTGTACATTATTGTATCTCAGCTTCTGTTTAGACTGCATTGTGTTCACCACCAATAGTCTAGTTTTTATCTGTCACCATACATATGTGTCCCTTTACCCTTCACCCTCTCGCCACCCTTCATCTTGCTTTTGATACTTACCAAGAATATCACAAAAGTTTTTCCATGTCAGTGCATTACAAATCTGCCCCATTCCTATTAATTTCTGTCCAGCATGCCATTTTAATTGTATGGATCTCCCTCAATTAATGTAATTCATTCCCTATTGATGGACATGTAATTGTTTCCTTTTTTTTTTTTTTTTTTGCTGTTGAAAATAATGGACAATGCTGCCATGAGTAGCTTTGTACTTACACCATTTTGCACTCGTAAGTACACCTAGAGCCTGTGTAAGTATACCCAGGAGAGAAATTGTTGGTTGGAAGGTTTGTGCAAATTGCTGGGTTAAAGGGTTATGTGTCCTTGTCAGTCAGATAGTGCCAGATTCTCCTACATAGTGGTCACACCAACGTGCTCTTACGTTGGCAGTGAAGTGATCTTACTCTTTTGTTTGGTGCTTGTTTATTGCCTGTCCCCCTCCTCTGCCTTGTTCAGCACTCTGTCCCCAGAGCCTCACACATGATAAATGGCAATAAATATTTGACGAATAAAGGAACTTCTTGGTATGCCCCAATTTTTTTCTAAGAATATGAACAGTTTGCCTATGAGCCCTCAGCACATTGCACTATTACTTTGTCTTTCTCCACCTTGGACTGGGAACCATTTCTGCTTCATCTTTTATTCCCTAGTTCAATGGCTGACACCCAGTAGAGCTCAATAAGCCTGAGCTGAAGGAATGAACTGATGACTTTGCAGGCTGTGACTCGCATATGAAGCCAAATACGAGTTAGGAAGCCGATTAAACTAAGGGGGCTGGGGCCGGGGCGGTAGAGGGAGCTCTGGGCTGAAAAGTTGGGAGAGGGAGAGGCCTGGTGATTGTCTAGAGATGTAGGGCTGCACTGGCAGGAAAAACCCTCAAGAGATGTTCCAGAGAGACAACAGCTCATCTTCCACCAGAGCAACATGACACAAGTTTCAACTGTTCCCCTCCACATTTTCTTTTTTTTTCTGAGGAAGATTAGCCCTGAGCTAACATCTGCTGCCAATCCTCCTCTTTTTGCTGAGGAAGACTGGCCCTGAGCTAACATATGTGCCCATCTTCCTCCACTTTATATGTGGGACGCCTACCACAGCATGGCTTGATAAGCGGTGCCATGTCCGCACCTGGGATCCGGGCCAGCGGACCCCAGGCCATCGAAGCGGAACAAATGGATTTAACCACTGGGCCACCGGGCCAGGCGTCCCCCTACTCCACCTTTAACTGAGGATAGTTTTCTTCATCACGTCTGTAGGCATGAGTTTTCAGGGACCTATGAAATGTTTGAGACTAGAACAAATTTTCAATGTTAGTTCCAAAACATAAGAAAACTACAAAAATCAACTAATATTTTATTAAATGTATACAAAATGTAACAATATGTCAACTATTAACAGCAACTGAATTCAACTATACATAGTTATTTATAAATTTTATTTAATGTGGGGTATTGCCACATTTTTTTTTCCCCTGCTTTTTCTCCCCAAATCCCCCAAGTACATAATTATATATTTTAGTTGTGGGTCCCTCTAGTTGTGGCATGTGGGACGCCGCCTCAACGTGGCCTAATGAGTGGTGCCATGTCCGTGCCCAGGATCCGAACCGCGAAAGCCTGGGCCACGGAAGCGAGTGCATGAACTTAACCACTCGGCCATGGGGCCGGCCCCAATTGCCACATTTTAATATGTTTGATATAATATAGGAAGATTCCTCCAAAACTGGAACCTTAAGAATTTTAAAAGAACCCTATTTCTACCTTGGAGCTCTCTCAAAGGAAGAATCTCTGCTTTGTCAGGATTTAATCCTCTTTATTCCTAAATTTCCTCATCTTTAAATGGGGATCCCTGTAAAAAGATTCATCCCAGCATTATAGTAAGAGAAAATGAAATAATGTTATAAAAGGACTGACCTATCAGATGCAAAGTAGTATTAGTACGGGATTATTTCTGGTCAGTTCCTGGAGGGCTGAGCGGTTGTTTTGTTCATTTCAGCTTCCCAATCAGTATCAACTGGGTGCTCAACTCCAGGGGGCACTATTCATGTTACATTTAACTCGAAAAGGCACCATTCAGAGAAAATGCACTGTGAATGGTGCACCCTGAGCGCCATTCACAGAAAATACCATGTGAATAGTGCCCCCTGGAGGTGTGCTTTGCCCAGCAAGTTGCTAGAGCTAAGGGCTGAGGAAGTGTTTGCTGAATGAGTGAATGAATGGAATCCAATTTTACTTCCTACTCATTTCACCTCCCAAGATAAAAAAGAAAAGTTGACCAGGAGGGAAGAGAGTGGGGGAGGAGGAAAGGCAGTCATTAATCTACACATGCTAATTGTGCATCTAGCTACAAGGTTTCAATGCTTCAACGAGATGGGGGTGTGTGTGTGTGTGCTGCTGGTAGTGCGGGGAGGAGGCGGGATACTAAAGCAAGGATCCTATTCCCAAAGGTCCTCCTCTTAATTTTCCTTGAAGTATTACACCTCTCCTATCTCAGCGTCGTCTGAATCACGCTGGTAATTTGACCGTCCTGGATTTGGACTCAAATTCTTACGTTGAATTACGTTGTTTATTCATTTTGTTAAAAAAAAAAAGGGGGGGGGGGTTCTTAGCGCCTACCATGAGGCAAATTTTGTACTACCAGTGCTGGAAGTAGAATGGTAAACAAGATAGCAGAGGTCCCCACCCTGCCTGGGGAAAACAGACCACTGTATGTTATATCATCCTCCAGGTGTTATCCCAGAAGTGGTGTTTAAATTGAGACTAGAAGAATAAGCAGGAGTGGGATTAAGAGGGATACAGACGAAGCAAAGCCAGGAGGCTTCAAAGACATGGCCCCTCGAGGTAGGTCTGGGGCAAGGGAGGGAGGCCAGTGGGCAGGGGCGAGATCGTGCAGAGCTTCTGGAGTTCTGATTTTATCCTGAGGTTAGTGGGACTCGTTAAGGGGCCACTGCGGCAGTCTCGGCGACAGATGATGATGTCTTTAACTAGAGCAGTGCCAGTGGAGATGGAGAGAACCGGACAGGTCCAGGTACATTAGGAAGTGAAATCCGACAGGGCTGGGGACAGAAAAATAGCTCTTCCTCAAATGAAGAGACCCTAGAGAAGAAACGAGACGGATGTTTATAAAAGACCACTTTATTCTGCTCCTTAATCCACCCGGCGCCCCCTTTCCCTTAACTCTGTCTCCTCAATATGGACATGACAGTCAGACGAGGGGCGGGGCAGAAGCCCACAAAAATCCAGGAACTTTTATGTAAACTGCATGGACGTCAGCGGACGGTAGAATAAAGAGCACAAGGCACTTCCGCTTACTCCGGAAGTGGAGGTTCCTAAGCCCCTCCGCCGGCGGAGGGCCAGGGTGCAGGGATGGCCGGGCGGACGGCGGGGCTGATGCTGCTGGCTGGGGCCGCCGCGCTAGCAAGCGGCTCCCAGGGCGACCGCGAGCCAGTGTACCGCGACTGCGTGCTGCAGTGCGAGGAGCGGAACTGCTCGGGGGGCGCACTGAAGCACTTCCGCTCCCGCCAGCCAATCTACATGAGTCTAGCAGGTAAGCCCCACCCCGCGATAGGCCACGCCCCTTGGTCTTGGCCCCGCCCCCTGCACCCCAATCCCTTCTGCAACTCTGAACCTTAGTACCCCCCCCACCCTACTACCCCGGGTCCCTTATGAGTGTAAGTGAGTGGAGCCCCAGGGTGATGAGAGCCTTGTCAGCCGGTCTTACTTTCCCAGGAGCTTTCGTTTACTTTTTATTTATTCGGTCAAACGGGTATTTACTAGATACACCTGAGTAGCAGGCCCTGAAAGGACACTGAAATCAGATCAGGGTCCCGCCCTTCAGGGCTCACAGTCCCCACGGAGGAATTAGCTTTCTCAAGTGGAAGGTCGAGGATGATCTGAGCCCTAAGGACCCTTAGATTAAGCAATAGGAGCATGTGAGGGAGGAAAGAATGTTTCTGGCCTTGGGGGGTGGGGGCAGTCACCATCTTGGAACCTTCTGTGAAGGAAGGGCTTCCGGATGGATCCGTTAAATTTGGACCTGTGGCAGTAGTGGTCACCTCTGGTGTGACAGGTGTCACAATAGGTCTGTTAATTTTCACAACAACCCTCTGAGGTAGTTTCTCTTAACCCGATTTTACAGAAGGGGAAAATCAGCGAGGGTAAGTGCCCTGCCTGAAGTCGCACAGCCAGTCAGTGGGAAAGCAGAATTTCTAGTTCTGACCTGTTTGACTACAAGTTTGTTCTCTTTACTGTCCCTTTGCATTCCAGAGAGTGGAGGCCCTGGGCAGATGTGGGCACATCCAGCAGCTTGGTTTACTCAGGGAGCAGGGTGCCTGAAAAGGAATAATGGCAAATCAAGTTGGAAAGGCAATTTGGGGCCTCAAAAGCCAGACTGAAGAATTTGGACTTAATTTTCATAGAAGGAGGGTGAGACAGCAAGGCTTCCTCCCTGGGGAGTGAGAACAAATCCTGTGTTCAGGAAGGGCAGATGTAAATGCAGGTATCCGTAGGTGAGTCTATCAGATGCTAAGATCCCCATCTTGGGTGAAAGGAGAAGAGAAGAGACATTGTTCACTCACTGTACACCCCCACCCCCTAAAACCACACACACACACACACACGTGCACACACGCACACACATGTATGCGCCTTTCCCTTATGTGTATATCCCACCATGCCCCCTCCATCCAAGTGGGAAGCTAGAATTTTGAGATTTCTTCTGGGTCTCTCCAGCCTGCAGGCCCTCTTGGCCTGCATTTGAGCTTGGCTTTCTCTTTGCCGCCCGCGTGGGGAAATTCATGAGACCAATTTACCTCTTTCAGGCTGGACCTGTCGGGACGACTGTAAGTATGAGTGTATGTGGGTCACCGTTGGCCTCTACCTCCAGGAAGGTCACAAAGTGCCTCAGTTTCATGGCAAGGTGAGTTGGAGGGTCAGGGTAGGTATATGGTGGGGATTGGTGGGAAGACGATACCCCTCAGTTGGACACACTGTCCAGGCAGTTGAGGTGTGGGGTGGTGGGTGTGAATTTGGGGCAAGTACCTGTTCTTCTCAGAATATGCTGGTTTCCATATAATCAGATGGGACCAATGTGTCCTGCCTCTGGATTTGGAGTGACAAGATCTGGGGTCTCCTCAGAGAGTGGTGCTGGGCTTCTTAGGGTAGTTGAGATGCCCACCTTGCTACAAGGACAAATTACCTGACCCACCACGGCATGCTTTCTGTTGCTTCTTCAGTGAGAGTCTGGATTAAAATACCAATACCCCTTGGATTGCCCAGCAAGGCACAGTTTGCTGATGCCTTTTGATACAACATGATCTTGTTCTATCCTGTTGAGATTGGCAAGAATTATTCTCCATAATTTGTCACAGAGTAAGCTGAGTCTCAGAGGGCTGTGGTCACTGGTAGAGGAGGCATTAGGGCCTCTGTCTTCTGGATGGCAGGTCTGTGCTGTTTCCACCAGGCCTTACTGAGCCATCTCCACTGACCCACGTGGTCTTCACCAAGACCAGGCTTACAGTGCTCTGAGTTCTGGCCAGGATGGAGGAACAGCCCTCAGCCTGGGAGGAAGGGGAGCTCATTAACCTGAAAAAGGACTGACCCTGAGCTTTGGCCAAGGTCTAGGGCTGAAGAACCAGCTGGGGACCTGTTGATGCAGCATGTCAAGAAAAGGTAGGCTGGGCCATCCGAGGTTTGCTTACCCCTGAGGCCCCCTCCATGTGCTCCTTTTTCAGTGGCCCTTCTCCCGGTTCCTATTCTTCCAAGAGCCAGCTTCTGCTGTGGCCTCTTTCCTCAATGGCCTGGCCAGCCTGGTGATGCTCTGTCGCTACCGCACCTCCGTACCAGCCTCCTCTCCTATGTACCCCACCTGCGTGGCCTTCGCCTGGGTAGGTAACCTGGCAGGGTTCCTGCTCTACACCCTCATCTAGGAAGGAGGAACTCTTAGATCTCCATTCTCATCCAACAACGTTTCTACCCACCGAGCTTCCCCTCTGTTTTCCAGGGCTAAATTTGCAGCTGTGGAGTGGTCAGGCCTGGGAAGAAAACAAGGAAGGTGCTGAATCAGTCCTTATCTTTCTAGCAGAGTCCTAGGCCAGGCTGTTTGAGAGGGAGGGAGAGAGGAAAGAAACATCATTCTTGTTCCTGAAGGAGGAAGCCACTAAAAGATCGAGCAGGGCAATTTACGAACACAGAAGGGAGATGGGTGGTAGGGAGCATGCTGGGACCGTGGGTCTCTCCGAGGACTCCTCTGGAGGACCTGAAGCAATCTCAACCCCAGCCCAGGCCTGGAGGCAGTGGCAGCCACAGCACTGTATCGAGAGCTCAGCCTCGTCTTGCCTGGAGATGCCGAAATATGTTCCATCTGAGTCTCCAGAGAGGGCTCTCAGCTTCACAGTGTGACTGTCAGAGGAGCCAGCATCCAGGGCCTGGAATTGTGTGAGAAGCATGGACTGGGGTACAGATAGGAACTGTGACAACCTTGGGGAGGGTGTGAGAGTAAGAGGTTGCAATGGATGTCTCTAGATCAGAGCTACCACTGTAAGCCTTAGGGAAGCAGGCTCACTCACTCACCTTCCTGCCATCAAAGCAGCCATCAGTTTATATGTTGAGCACCTACTGTGTGTCAGGCACTTTGCTGGGCTCTGGTGATCCAAAGTGTATAAAAACAGACAGGTCCCTGCCCTCTAGTACTGACCGCACAAGCACACAATTAAATGTAAAGGTGCAGTGGAGGAGAGGTGTATAGGGGTATGATGGGGGACCAGACCAATGCAGGGCAATCAGGGAAGCCTTCCCTGAGGAAAGGGCATTTGAAATAAGATCAGAATGATGACTGAATGTTAACTAGGTGCATTCGGGGAGAGTAGGAGGAGTCCTCTACACGGAAGACTCAGAATGTGCACAGGCAGGAGAGAGCTCAGGTTGTATGAGGACCTGAAAGGCCAGGAAGCCTGCCATGCAGGAAGCCAGGGAGTGGGGTTTGAGATGGGTGGGCAGTGGATGGGGCCAGTCCCTGGAGAGCCTGGGCACATTAACGCTTTAGATCTTGACTCTCAAAGCATCAGGAAGTAATGAGGGTCGGAGAAAAGGGGTTTCTTAAATAGATTTGCTTGGAAAACTCATTCTGGCTACTGTGTAGACAACAACTTGGAGGGGGCAGGAGAGGATGCAGGGGGCTAGTTGGTCGTTTTAGCATAGGGCACAGTAGCTAGGCTAGAGAGGTGGCACAGGTCTTGGGAAGGAGGTTATTAAAGACAAGTGTGTTTGAGCTGTGTTTTGGAGGTGACATTAAATTTTTTTAAATGCGTTTATTTAACAAATACATACATAGCTCTTACTGTATGCCAGGTACCATTCTAAGCATTTTATAAATATTAACCTTGTTAATCCCATAACAAGCTTATGAGATAGGTAGTATTAATATCCCCAGTTCACCGATGAGAAAACCAAGGACTGGAAAGATTAAGTAACCTGCCCTAGCAGCCAGGGTTTGACCAGCCAACTGGCTCTAGAGTCCAGCTCTTACCATCCCGGCTGTACTGACAGCCTCAGCGGTAGGTTAGATGAGGAGAGAGGAATCAAGGATGAGCCCTGTGTTTCCGCTTATGAGACACTGATAGCTGTGAATGTGGATGAGATCACCAGGGGGAGCTTAGCAAGAAGAGAAGGGGTCTAGGAGGGAGCCTGAGGAACCCCAAAACTTAATGGCTGGATAGAAGAGCACAAGCCAGTAACGGAGACAGAAGGAGTGGCCAGAGGGGTAAGTGGAGACTGGGATATCATGTGGTTGGGGGAGCCCCGGGACAAGGGCAGGAAGGAGAGAGTCATCCGTTCTCCTGAATTCTGCTGGACAGTCAAGTAAGATGAGAACTGAAGGACACCCCTGGATCTGGCGACCCTGGGCTCTCTGAGGACCTTAGGAAAACTGATAGTGCAGGATGCTAAGAAATCCTGCCAAGCCTCAGACTTGGGAGACGGGGATCAGATCGGAAGGAGGGCAGGGAAGAAGGCTCTTAATAAGCCTCTGGGAAATGTTGATCCTCGCTAATAATTTCTATTCAACAAATATTAATAATAATTATGAATTATAGAACACAAATCACCTGACGGGCATTGTCCTGAGTTCTTTACATCCATTTTCTCGTTTAATCCTTACAGTACCACCATGAGCTCTGAGTAAGGCTCAGAGGGGGAAAACTTGCCTAAAGTTGGCAGCTAACAAGTTAGTGAATAACGGAGGCAGGTTGGTGCCCAGGACTGGCTGACTCCAGGCCCAAGCACTCAGCCTCTCTTTTGAACGTGCACGGTGACCAGTGTTTGTTGAGCATTTGCTGTGGGTAGAGACACAGGTTAGCACTTGTGGGAGCTGAAGCCCCTGCCCCCAGAAGCTGAGCCTAGTGGGAGGTGCAGGTCCATGCAGGCAGAGCCGAGGAGGGCTCTGGTCGGGAGCCCTGGGAGTTGTAAGGAGGGGAGACCATGTCTTCTAAGTGGAAAAGTCTGTCGGGGAAGCCCAGGGAGGAGGAGAGGTTTCCTCTGGGACCTGCAGGGCTGGCAAGGCTCAGACACACACCTGTGAGGGGACAGGAGGTGGGATTCCGGCATTCCAGGCTGGGGGCACAGCAGGAGCAAAGGTGCAGAAGCTGCAGAGTGTGAGAGATGGACCGGCGGCCTTGGGAAGCTCAGCCTGGCCACAGCGTGGCTGTGTGAAAGGGAGAGGGAGGTAAGATGGAGCAGAGAGGCCCTGAGTGCCAGGCTGAGGGGCGGGGAACTCTTGTGTGGGTAGAGGCCAGGTATCAGCACACTCCCTTACAGGCATGGGTGGGATAGGGCCCCCACTTCCTGTGTAGGCCTCTCAGAGAGAAGGACACTTGGTCCTGGCCAAGAAAGCAGGAAGGGCAGGGAAATTAAGGAGGTTACACCTGCCCCCTTTCCCTTGGGGTTCTTCCAGGGACACTGCTTTCTGGGCCCACTGCCTGCACTGCCCCCTCGCCCGCACCCCTGTTAGAGAGCACAGGACAGCCCTGCCCGAACTCTCGAACAAAGCTCAGAGCCTCCTTGGATAGACCCGTGGGTCTGAGGGGACCTCAGAGGGTCCAGCCTTTGTCTTCTCGACATGTGCCAGAGGCAGTGGTCACTTCACAACTCTCATCTTGATCCGCTGACCCTTGAGTCTTTCATCTCACTGGCGTCTGCCACTCGGCTTCCTTCTTGGTGAGGGTCATACCTCCCAGGGGTTCCCTGCAGTCCAGTGTGGCCGAGGACCCTTAGGGACAGAGCAGGAGATGTTAGGTTGGGAGAGGGCAGTACCTGGGGCCTGTGTCTTAGGGCATCCTTAGGGATGTGGGGTTCTGGGACAGGGGACTCCATCATGCCACCATCAGGCCCTTCAGGGACAGAATCTTGGCGCCCATGTTGCCGTTGATGATCCCGTTTGGATTTTACCTTGATCTTTAGTGTGTGTGTGTGTGTGTGTGTGTGTGTGTGTGTGTGTGTGTGTGTGTGTGTGTGTGTGTGTTTGCAGGAGGGAGGGGTCCTGGGCTGTGTATAAGGTGTGTCTGTGGACTTTGTCCTGGGCTGAGTCTTCTGGAGCAAGTGGGGCTCCTGATTTCTGTTGGGGTGGAGTAGGAAGGCCCCTCACCTGCTCCAGGTTAGATCTTGGTGGGGGGGGTGGTCTCAGTCTTTTTCTCTGGGAAATGAGGAGACTCTGTCCCCAGCAGGGCTAATGAAGCTTTGGCACAAGAAGGCAGCCTCTGCCTTGACACTTGGACCTGGGCTTGGACCAGGCAGCAGCCAGGCTTTAGGGGGCCCATCAAAGCTCTGCACACCACAGACCTTTGACTTCCTGGAGTTGGGGGCTTCTGCTCTGCCAGAGCTGGAAGGCCAAAGCAGTTCCGCACCCCTTCATCCAGCAAGGAAAGGTCCTCAGGGGTAGAGGTGAGGGAGTGAGGGTGCCAGGAAAGCCCAGGATGATTGACAGCGGTGGGGCTGACTGTGCTCTGCCTCTGCGGAGGAAACGACGGGAACAGAGAGGTTGAGGCTGCGGCAGAATGATGGTTAGACTTCACGAAGGATTTCTCTATGGTCAGACAAGAGTCAGTGGAACAGGCAATGGCAGGAAATCAAGGATTCCTTTTGGATCGTGGAAAAAGCCCTCCTTCTCCCATCTCCATCCAGCTCTTCGCCCTTCTCTCTCAGGAGTGGACTGGGGCAGGCTTGCCCTGCCTGAGGCAGAGGATGAGGCACAGTGGCCTCTGAGGGGGCCCAGGGTGGCAGCAGGCGTCATATTTAACATTCTGCCTCCCCCACTTCTGAGACACCGAGCTATTTAAAGACCCACTTGTCCCCACTGCCACGGTGTCAATGACAGCCCCGAGCACTGAGGCTTAGCACTGGGTCGAATTCCTGACAGATCTGGCTCACTTGGCATCCAACCAGTTTCACGGCGGTGATATTTTTGTCTCAATTTTCTTATTTTCCAACAGACTGAAACAGCCTCTGCTCTCCCTCACCCAGCCTTCCCTGTCCCCCTCCATTCCCACTCTCGTTGGCACCCTTCCCCTGGCCCCCCGCCTTTCCTCAGTGTTTACCGAAGTTCTTGGCGCCTGCTGGGCCAGCCCATCGCCCTCCTGGCCTGTCTGATTGGCCACTTACCCAGTCTGCCCCCTCATTCTACTCAAGCTTGGCTGAGGAGTCCAGGAGCAGCCATACCCTTGCGTCTTGAGGGCTTTCCTTTCCTTGCATATCTGTCCATCTGTCGCTTGAGTCTTGATTACACACACTGCGTGAAGAGAAACAGCATCTCTGCAGTGCCTCCTGGTGGGGTAGGGGCTCAGGAGCAAGGAGGAGGGGCTCTTCCTAGAGCGGAGGTGTCCGCATTCTGCGATCCAGAAACCCTAAGGCCCCATGGCTTGACCTGGAACATTGTGACTCTTAGGAAGAGGAAGGTACACATGATAAAGGAAACTGACATTTGTGGAGCACCTGCTCTGTGTGCCAGGCAGCAGTGACAGCAACCATTTACTGAGTGGCTTCTTTGTGCCGGGCATTTCAGAGACATCATCCTCATAACCCTTATGCAGTGGGTACTATTATTAACCCCATTTTGCAGGTGAGGTAGCTGAGGCTCAGAGAAGCTGTTATTTGTTCAAGAGCACACAGCTATTTAGGGGCTGAGGCAGAACTTGAATCCAGGCTCCATCTCATTGTGGAGGCTGCAGACATTCTGCCCCCAGCCTGGAACTGTGGGATGGGCCTTAGGCAGCTGTGGGGAGACCATCCCTTCTCCCCCTAGACTTCCTTGCCTACAGGGAGAGGGGGAGGCAGACTTGGCCTCTTCAGCCTCAGGTTTGTGGAGAGGTATGAAGGTCCCAGGTTGGTCAACAAGGTGGAGAGAAATAACACCTAATGTTTTACCCTGTCCTGGGCACTGTGCTGTACACTGTACTTGTTTTGCTCATTAAATTCTTATCAACACTATGATTATTCCCATTTTACAGATGAGAAAACTGAGGCACAGCAAGGCTAAATAACTTGCCCAAGGACACACAGGAAATCCAGAGCTGGGATCTGAACCCTGGCAGTCTGGCCCTAGGGCCTGCATTCTTAATGATTCTATCTCCCAAATCTGAGGAGAGGGTCAGAAGAGGAGCCCCCCATAATGAGACATCCCCAGGGGAGAGGGGACTTATCAGGGGTGCAGAACCCAAGCTTCAGGTGGGTCTCTGTAAGTGGAAGGCACCCCTGGGAGGCGGTTGGACTGGGGACCAAGCAGCCCCCAGCCCTGTCCTGTGAAGCTAAGCTCTAGCCCTGTGTGCCGGCCCCCTGCTTTCAGTGTTCCAACTGCCACTTAGCTCAGTCCTCTTGTCACCTCCCCTTTCCTGCCATGGGTGACAAGGAGGCCTGGCCGGCTGCCAGTCCCTGCTGCCTTCCCCTTGCCTTTCACACTGGCTCCAGGGCCACTCTCCTCCCCAAAGATGTCCCTGTTCCTGGCCTGCCCAGGAGACCTGGCCCCCGTGACTGCCTGGGCCCTGTCTCCAGCCCTGAGCCTGCTCCTTTCCCCATGCTGGCCCTGAGCATCAGACTTTGTAGGAGCAGTGGCCGAGAAACCACCCCGTCTGTCCCACTCTCCGGCCTCCAGACCATGCCTCCATCACCGTCTCTGGGGAAGGGGCAGCACCAGGCACGGGACAGGACGACCATCCTCAAAGGAGGAGGCAACCTGACCTAGAATAATTACCTGACATCAGGGCTGGGAAGGGACAGAGGATCAGTTAGGTCGGCCCCTGATCTGTCCCAAGGGAAGCTCGGGCCTTTGCCCAGATCATGAGGAGCATAAGCAGCGAGGCTCAGCCTAGGACCTGGGCCACACAGACTTGCACCAGGCTACTGGAGTCTCCAGAGACTTCCAGGGCTGACTGGCTTTGCAACAGAGCCCTGCTGGTCCCGTTCTCTCAGAAGCCCCCTCCGGCAAGCCGTAGGGAACTCATTCTGCTGTCTGACCTTCCTGCTGTAGTACTGGACGGAGAGTAGGAGAGTAGCTTCTTACCCTGCTCCTGCTGTCCCCTGCCTGGCCAGTTTGCCTGCTTCACCAGACCCAAGCAAGCAGTTCCTGGCCTTCACCCATCTCAGGCAGGCCTGTCCCACCCTAGCACATCCCTCCCTACCTCCAGGGCATTCCAGGCTAGACCTCTGCTGGCTGTTCCTTTGATGGGTTATCACTGGTTTCCCAGCCTTTCCTCCCAGCCCCCCTTTTTTCAGTCACTTGGGCGTCTGCAGTGGATACAGTAGTCCTTGAAAACAGCACCACTTTCCACAAGATCTAGGGCTCATTTGCAAGATAATTTGTATTCTCTCTTTGCAGTTAATTTCCAGGAAAAAGGCTGTAACTGTTCCCCTGGGCTCTTGCCCACTACAGCCCCTCTAGCCCTGCTCATCTGCTCCTCCCAGAGTTCCGAGCAGCAGCCACTGGTCTGGCGGGTTGGGCCGGCCCAGCCAGGAGGAAGCTGGGCTCAGCTGGCCAGCCTCCTCCTCAGAGACTTGGCCCCAGTGGGATATGCTTGATCTGCCTCCCTTGCTTGCTTGCTCAGGACACGCCCCAAGCTGGCTCGAGCCCCTCCACCCCACCCACTTCATTCCCGCCCCCAGAGGCTGAGGTCACTGGTTCCCCTGGCCCGGGTGGGGCTGTCATCACCTGCTGGTTGGGGGCGGAGGCGAGGCCCCCCGGGGGCTGTTGTCTTAGCGATTGAGTAACCAGGGAACTTGGTTCTGCCGGAACTGGTTCCCAGGCCAGGCCGGAACCTGTGGAGGCTGCAGCCCCCGTGGCCTAGGGGGTTCAGGGTGGTGGGAACCTGAGCCTGCGGGAGCTGGGCTGGGTGGGGCTGGAGGGGCACAGGTTTGTTCATGGGCTCCAGGGCAAGGAGAACCACCTTTCTCTGCCCGAGGAGCCCCTCCCTAAAGTGAGATGGGTGTGAGCTTTCTGGGGGTCTTCCCTGCCTTGGGGCGCCATGCTCACCAGCCTCCTCCCTCCTCAGGTCTCCCTCAATGCTTGGTTCTGGTCCACAGTCTTCCACACCAGGGACACCGACCTCACAGAGGTGAGCACCCCTCCCGTGCCCTCTCCTGCTTGGGACAGTCCCAGAGGAGCCCAGGACGGCTCAGGCAGAGCAGGCTCTTAGGTCTCATATTGACTCTGTTTACGGAGCACTTGCTCTGTGTGGGCATTTTAAACCTATTAGTGCACTTGAGCCTCACTTGACCCTTGTGAGGCAGGTGTGATTATTAGCACTTCCTGACTGACGAGGCAGCTGAGCCTTGGAAAGGCGAAATCACTTGCCCAGGATCACCCAGCCCGAAAGGGGGTGCAGTCACGACTTGAGCGCACAGCTGTCGCGCTCCAGACTGCGCCCTGAATTCTGTGGCATGCTGTTACGTTCTGGAGCCTTGATAGGCATCCTCCACCAGGGCCTCTAAAGCCTCCTGCTGAGCTCATCTTTTAAAAATTGTATAATGTGAATACGAGGGTCATCTTGTTAAATTCGAGAGTGAAACAGCAATAGGCAGAAGGAGCACAAGACGTGGTCGCCTCTGACCACGGCCTAGAACTCCCATGTTAGACTCTGGCTGTGCCTCTGCCACCCCACATTGCCCCCATCCCTTGTGGGTCCTCTCTGGGCCCTGCCCTCCACAAAGCCTCCTGCCCTCACACCGGCCCCTCATCCAGCTCTCCCTGTCCTCAGAAAATGGACTACTTCTGTGCCTCCACCGTCATCCTACACTCAATCTATCTGTGCTGTGTCAGGTGAGCCCACCTTGGCTGCTACAGAGGCAAATTCAGGCTCTGGGGGAGGAAAGGGGTCACCCAGCCCTCCCCTGGGAGCCCTCCCCAGGGCCCTCCTCACCAGTCCCTCCACACATACCCATACCCTCCGGGCTGTTCTGCTTGGGGACTCTGGGGCAGGATTAGGGGCCCTGGCTCTTTCCAAGGAGCTGTAACACTTGGTCCCAGGCCCCTGGGGGATTGGAGGCCTGCCCAGCTAGCCTGTTTTGGTGGGGGAGGGGCAGTGGCTTTCAGGACCACTAACTGATGGTGGGGTGAGGGGGTGCTTCAGGGAATGCTGCTCTGGGGACGGGCCACCCTCCGTCTGAGCAGCTGTGGATGGCGGGACAGGACTGTGGGGCTGCAGCACCCGGCTGTGGCCACTGCCTTCCGGGCCCTCCTCCTGCTGATGCTGACTGCTCACATCTCCTACCTGAGCCTCATCCACTTTGACTATGGCTACAACCTGGCGGCCAATGTGGCTATTGGTGAGGCGGGACTGGGGCCCTGGGGGTGGACCATCTACAGAACTGCTGGCTTGGGGTGGGAGTCAGAGGTTGGTGCTCTTCCTCGAGAAGGAGGTTCTAGAGAGACCCTTCCTGTAGGGGAAGAGGAAATAATTTGGGATGGGAGAGAGGGGGCGCTGGGAGGAGAGTCTGAGGATGGTCTGGGGTCAAAGAGCATGGGGATGGGGGATGCCTTGCGGGGTGAAGGAGGTCCAGGGAGTGAGCCCCTCCCTGCCCCCCACACCCAGGCCTGGTGAACGTGGTGTGGTGGCTGGCCTGGTGCCTGCGGAACCAGCAGCGGCTGCCTCATGTGCGCAAGTGCATGGTGGTGGTCCTGCTGCTGCAGGGGCTGTCTCTGCTTGAGCTGCTTGACTTCCCGCCTCTTTTCTGGGTCCTGGATGCCCACGCCATCTGGCACATCAGCACCATCCCAGTCCATGTCCTCTTTTTCAGGTGGGTGCTACTCTCTGCCCAGGCCTCACCTTCTTTGTGCTCTTCCTTTCTGCTCCTTAGAAGAGACTGGGGCCTCTGGGGCCCCATTCCCCCCCTCCCAGCTTGCCTGCACTCACCCCACCCTGCCCCCAGGGAACCGCTCAGAGCTGTGCCTCAGTGGGCTCCTCCCTCTGCCCACAGCTTCCTGGAAGATGACAGCCTGTATCTGCTGAAGGAATCAGAGGCCAAATTCAAGCTGGACTGAAGGCCCTTGGAGCGGGTCTGCCCACTGGGGATCCTGCCCCCTCCCTGCTATCTCTCCTTCTCCCCCCAATCTTTGAGATGATTTTTTTCCTTTTAGCATCTTGAACTTGGACATGAAGGGTGTGGGCCCAGAATCATGTAACCTGCCCATCCCCTTTCTTGCCCCCACGTTGTCCTCACAGGTCTTCAGCACCTATTTGGGCCTGGCCTCTCAGCATCTGGGGCTGGAGAAGGGGCAGGCCCTCTGGTTCCTGGAGCTGCACTAGGGAAGAACTGTGTTCCTAGCTCCATTGAGGGGAGAGCTGCCTCTGCCTCCTCCAGGCGTCCCCTCACTGCCTGAGTGGTTCCCAGAGCCCTCTGTCTAGCTGGGAGATCAGATTCCACAGGCCTTTGGGGATACAGTGGGGTCCCCTTCTGTTGCCCACCCCATGCCCTCCTCCAGGGCACCACTAGGTGGCACTAGACCCTTGCTCTTTGGCTTGCTCGAGTTTTAAGGCAGGTCTCATTCTCCCCAGCGAATCTTGAGGGACCAAGCTACTGGGATTGGGGAGGGGTCTCACTCTGACTGTTGCCCCAACCAGACCCCCAGGAGGCCTCACCAGGACCCCAGAGGGCCCAGAACAGGAATCCCTTTGACCCCTGTGCTACTGTTGTGGTTGGGAGCCTGCACACAAGTGTGTAAGGGAGTGTGGGCCAGACTGAGTGTTAGGTGACGGGGTGGTGGGCCCAGGCCTGGGGGGTGTGGGATGCTGGGTGGGACTATGTGTGAGCACCGGCCTGGGGCAGTGTGGAAGGCGGGGGTGGTGAGTGGTTTTAAAGTGTGTGTGTTGAGGGGCAGGCAGGTTAGTGTGGGTTAGGGGAATATGCATAGACTTGAGTGTGAGATGAGTGTGAGTGCAGGTGAGTGTGCTACACAGTGGGGAGAGGTTGGAGCAGGATAGGGTGAATCAAGTCACCATCAACAACCATTTATTGAGCACCAACTCTGCACAAGGCCCCAGGCCAGGCAGAGAGTAAGGATATCCCCAGGATCTGGGGGGGGTATGGGTGTCCAGGCTGCGTGTGTGTGTGTGCGCGCGCGTGCTCTTGTCCGTTTCCCCTCTCGTTTGCAAACCTGATAGTGCCCCACACAGCTCAAGATCACCCTCCAGAACCAGCCCCCACAAAGGCAGAGAAATGGGGATCCTCTGGGCCTCTCCAGCTCCCTGTCTCCTTGCCTAGGCATGGTTGAACTTCCCGCTCCTCCAGTGCCCGCCTGCTAGCCCCTTCACCACAGCCTGGACCTTGGGGAGGGAGAGGGGCCATCTGAGGGAGGAGGGGAGGAGGCTTGTGGCTGGGTCTGGTTTCTGGCCTCCCAAAGGCAGGCAGGGGCCACCTCGTGCCTGCACTCCAGTAAAGGTGACCCCTGCCAGTTGCCAGCAGCCCTAGCACATTCCTGCTCCACAAGGATAGAATGTGGAGCTCCAGAAACTTTCCATTCAAAGGCACTCTCTGTGATTGGAGCACGGAGTCTGGATTCTTGTTCTGTCCCTGCCCCGGGTCCCACACCAGGGGTAGGGCACTATGCTAGGGCTCCCATCTCAGGGACTTGGGTGGCCTGTGTTAGTTTCTTTTGATACTGAGAACTATTTTAAGGTAGGAGGGTACAAGGGACATTCTTAATAAACCAATTCTCAGCCTCACCTACCCTTGTTCAGCTCGTTTCTGTGAGTAGGGTGGGCTGGAGGCAGCAGACAGGTGGGGTCTCTACCTAGGCACGTGGGGGTGGGGGTGGGAGGGTGGAGATGCAGAGCTGGGCAGAATCCAGTCCAGCTCATGGAGGGGCCTGCGTGGGGGAGCTGGTACCCCTTCTTCCCCTCTCACTTCCCCTGGGCCTTTGTTTGCAACCCAGCCCCCCTGCAAGTTCCACTTCAGTCTCCTAATTGCCCCTCCTCCTCCCCTTCTGGTCCTAGGCTCCACTACTATTTGTTCTTAACCTTTCTGAGCTTCACCTGCAAACAGGATAACAGAACCTGCTGTTGAGTGTGAGGACTAAATGGACCTAGTAGGCACCTGGCACACAGCAGATGCTGAATGAGCTCCGCCTGACCTTGGCCTGCTTTAGTTTGGAAAGAATGAGTGGTACAGAAACCTATCTTCATGGAAGCTTCTGGAAAAAAAGGCTAAAGTTGCTGCCTCCCATAGCTCCACAATACAAGAGAATTCTGGGCCCTTGTTGCTTCCCAGGAGAGCCAAAGACAGTGCTGACACTCAGCAGCAGGGCCTTATTTCTTTATTAGGTGCCACTTCAGATAATAAAGAATCTGGGTGGGTGAGGGCCGTCAGTACTGGATGCACTGGGCCCTCACACCCCCACCTTCTTCTGGGCCCAGGTGAAGAAGATGCCCTTGACATCGTCTACACCTGTCTGAAGGCGGGCAGGCATGGTGTAGGTGCGCAGGTCTCGCACTTCATAGCCGCTGTGCTCCAGGGCCTCCCTCACCTCCTCTTCACACACTGGCACCACTGCCAGCCTGGCCTCCCCAGCCAGGTACCATGACTCCTCCAGGGCCCCGATGAGAAGGAGGTGCCCTCCGGGCCTCAGCAGTGTGGTGATGTGGTCCAGGGCCCGCTGGAAGCTGACGAGGTCTGGGCTCACAGCCTCCAGGCAGAAGGCAGAGACCAGGGCGTCAGCAGGCAGGGGTGCCAGGCTCCCAGCACCCAAGGGCTGGGACTGGTGCACATCGATGGGCAGGACCCTCTTCACCCTGGCTCGCAGCTGTCGCTCCTTCTCCTGCCAGGACTCACTGTGCAGGGGCAGAAGGCAGAGTCAGGACCAGGGGCTCAGGACTGCCACACGCCTAGTCCTCTCTTGCACCCCAGCAGCCACCCCATGGGAAGCCCCCTGTCCACTCTCATCCCCTAGCTCTTACCCCTTGCCCTCAATGAGGCAGACGTGCTGGCTGTACACACTCCAATCGAAGGCCCCGGGCTCCTCCCGCAGCCAGAGCCCCAGTTCCTGGCGGTTCGCCTCCAGGAAATCTGTCATGGTGATGTCTTCAAAGTGGGCGCAGGCACTGAGCAGTTGGTATATGGTGGGTCCTGAACCAATGTCAATGAGGGTGCGTCCAGACACCTCACCTGGGCAGGGCAAGGAAGAGTCCTGGTGCCAGGCTTGTCCAGGCAGCCCCCTGCCTCAGTCACTGCCTCCCTTACCTGCTTCTCCCTCCCTCTCTCTCACTGTTCCTTCTTCCTCTGTACGTGTGTCTCTATCTGGAAAAAGCGTCAGCTCTGGAGTTAAGACTGGCTCCAACCTCACGTCGACTGGCTTACCTTGGGAAAAGGAACTTAACTCTGACATTCAGGTTCTACATCTATGAAACTATACTACCCGGGAAGATTGAGTGTGGAAATCCTGAGATGCCTGGCAGTTTCTCTCTCCCCTCCCCAATCTTGCCTCCATTTCTTTCTCTGCCTCTCTTCATCTTGGTCCCTTTTCTGCATCCACCACCTCACCTCTCAATTCTGAGCGTTCTCCCCTCCCCACCCTCTCTCCACCGGTCTATCTCCTTTGTCCCTCACCTGAGGACTATTGCTCCTGTTTTTCTATTTTCACCTAACTACCTGTTCTGCTTCTTGGTCCCTTCTGGCTTGCGCGCCCGCGCTCCTGTAACTCCCTGATAACTTCTTGTCCTCCGTGCCTCAGTTTCCCCGTGCTCACCAGTGGCGAAGGTCTGCGCCAAGCAGCGCAGCTTCCAAGGCCCGACGCCATCCGGGTTGCTCAGGTCCCCCCGAGGGGGCGCGTAGTTGTTGCGGAGGTAGGCGCGGGGCTCGAAGCGCTGGTAAGTCGAGGCCACCGCCATCCGGCCCGGGTCTGAGTCGGGGGCCGCGCCCGCAGCGTGACTACGGTCTGCCGTGCTCATGCTGCCGCCGTGGGCCGGCCTGTCCGCCGCTCGCTTCGTGGCCTTGTTATCTACCGCTGGACCCCCACCCCGACCCCGCCGCTGCGGGGGCGGCGGCTGAGTGATGAGCCGCCCCGGGCCACGCGCGCCGCGTCTCCCCAACCCCATCCATCTCCTTTAGTGTCTGAGCAGCAGACACACAGGGGGATGGGGGGCGGCCGTGGGCACATCTGTTCCCGCCCCCGCTCCACAGTTGCTCCCCCTGCCCTGCATCCTTTGCCTCACCTGCCCTGGTCCAAGTCCCGCTTCCGCGACCCCCCAGATTCCTCCCCCATCTCCGTCCCGCCAGTCCCCAACTCCTTTCGTCGCTCTTCTCCAGCTCCCCCAGCCATTCATCCCTTTTACTAGCCCATCCCTTCTCTTTTGCCAGGGTTTGAATTAGCCCTTTCCCCAGTCCATCTCCCAGCGCCCTCCCGCAAGGACCCAGCCCCCTGCCAGGCTCTCCTTCCTCCAGTACACCCTGTCCAACATCCCCCTCTTCCTCAGTAAGATCACCCCAACTGCCCTTCTCCGCCTCTCCTCCAGGCCTCTTTTTTGTTCTTTTCTAACCCCCCCTTCCCCCCCCACGTCCTGCAGCGCCGCTCTCTGCACCCCCGCTCCCGCCAAGAACAGTCCGTTCTGGGCTCCGCCGTGGTCGCCCCGGGGCCCTAGAGCGGAGCTCGCCCCGCCCGTCCGATGGCAGCAGCGATAGGGGAGCAGAGGGGACTAAATGCACTTAGCGAACGGAACAGCCGGACCTCCCTTGCGGGCCCTGCGGGCTCCGAGCCGCTTATCTGGGGGACGCCAAGGGCCGAAGGCTCGGGACGTTCCCGCCACGTCGGGGGCACGGGACCCAGGGGAACGAGAGAGGGCGAGAGGGCACGGGGCGTATTCTCCAATCTGCCAGGACCACCAGGGGGCGCGGTCCGCACCTTCGGGCGCCGAGGGATTTGGAGTCCTCACCAATCTGGGTCTCTGACCTCTCTCCTCGCCCAGCCCACACTCCAGCCCCTCTGGGAAAGCAGGCCACGGCAGGCCTGCATCTTGCTTGGCGCTCCAGGTACCAGGCTGTTAAGACGCCAGGATCTCCCCTCCAGATGGGAAGTGGATTCTGCAGGGCCATCTCCATGGTCTTCCTGGAGTGGGACCCCTCTGGGTCAGTCCAGTGCCCCTTTGCCCTGGGTAAGCTACCAGCTCCTGCCAAGATGGGCCTCTGGTGTCCTCTGCCCCCACCCCTACCTTGTCCCAAGGGGAAAGTGTCTTGGGCCAGGCAGCCAAGTTGGGACATGAGTCACCACAACAGCTGCAGGGGTCACAGACAGGAACCTGACCCCCCCACCCTACCCGACAACCCACCCTGGCTCTGAGGGCAGGGAGGGTGGAGTGCCCGATCCCAGCCAAGGACTGATTCTGTCTGAGTTCAGAACTGAGAGGTAGGTCAGCCTGTGGGTCACTGACCCCATCCACACCTTGGGGCACAGCCACGGACAGTCCCCGTGCCAGCCCCCTCCATATTCTCCATGAGATTATTTAAATAAACCCTGGATGCCAGCTGGCCTGCTGGGCACTGCCCAGTGCCAGGGGGCTGGACACGGAGGCCAGGACTGCGTAGGAGAGTCAGGGTATGGAAGGGAGACTGCACAGACAGCCACCCTGTTTACAGCTCTGTCCTGCCCACCTCCCCAAGCATGGGGCGTACCCACTAGCTCTGCCATATTTAGCTCAGATGCAGGGCCTGTTCTCAGAAGTGAGCATGAGGGGACACCAACGGGCTGGCCCCCACAACCACAAGGAAAGAAACAAAACTCTGGAACAGGATTGAGCATTTATTGCAGCGCTAACAGAGGGTGCTGGGGGCTCCATCCCGCCTCTGCCCTCTTCACGTCCCCCTTCCTCCAGTCTTCTCCAAGCCTCCTTCCCAGACCATTCCAGATCCCCTTACATTTGTCTTTGTCCTTCTCTGAAGCTGAAAACTGGACCAGGGTCACTCCTCTGAAGAAGGGACCTCTTGCCCTCACTAGCGTCTTTTGTCCCTTCTTCTGGAGCTGGGGCTACTCGGCTGTGCTGGCCCCCAGCTCTGTACCCCTAGTGCCCCCCATCTTTGCTCCCCTCCCTTTGGGAACTCAGGGGACCCAGGCATTCTGGCCTCTGGCTTCCTCCTCCCCTAGCCCCCAACACTGGGCAAACTACAAAGCATCCATGGCCAGCAGCTCTCTTCTGTGGTCCTAGCCAGGAAGGGCCCAGCCCAGGGCGGGCATGATGGAGTCACGGTCCCCTTCAGCCTCTCTGTGCTTCCTGGGACATGGAGCGTGACAGGGAGCGATGAAGGGCGCCGGGCTTGCTGACAGGCACTACAGGGGGCAGCTGCTTGGTGATCTCGGCCACATCCTGGCGGTCCACACACTGGCCACCCAGGGCTGCCTCCATTGCCAGCAGATCCTGCAGCTGGATGGGAGTATCCTCGTGCTCCTCCTTGGCGCCCACCTTGGTGGGGGTGAAGATAGGTAGTGGCAGCACCCGCTGGTAGGGCAGCTGGTACTCCTGCAGCCCACGGCCGAGGATGCCCATACGCATCACCAACCAGGGGGAACGTTGTACCAATGCCTGGCACTGCCCCTGCCGGTGGTAGGTCTCACGCCGCTGGGCATCCTCCTCATGCAAGGAGCAACTGGGAAGGAGAGGGGAGGGGGACACTGAGCTCCTGAGAGCTGTAGCCCTCCAGTCACCGGCTGGGGCTGGGGCTGGGCAGGGGGCTCCCTGAGGCTGCCAGGACCTGGGGTGCAAGAGGGGTGACTCCACTCCCCAGTGGGCACTCTCCTTGCTCCCACCCCCAGAAACTTCTCCAGGTCTTGGTGCTCTGGCCTCATAAGGCCCAGGAAGGGTGCTCTAGGGAAGGAGAGGAGGGACCCCCAGCTGGCCAGCACTCACCCCTCTTCAGGCCGTGTGGACAGTGTCAGATCCTTCCATTCAGCCCAGAAGGCCTCTCTGCACTCGCGGTTCTCCTCGGACACCTGGCAGCTCAGCTCTGAGGTGGCCATGGTCACTGCTCACTCCTTCTTGGCTCTGCTCCTCCCAAGCCCTTTAAATAGCCCCCTCCTCCCCCTCTTCCAGGGGCTATTTTCAGCCCCTCTGGCGTCATATGCTATAAGCAGAGCCAAGACTCACTGATGGAGGACTCTGGGCTCAGGGTGGGGGTTGGGGTACCTGGACTCTGGCTACCCCCAGGTCAGAGGTCAGCTTCTGAAGAGATCAAGATGCTCCAGTGGGGGCAGGGTCCTCAGATTGACACCTCCAGGTGTGTGACACTGCTTAGACACTGTCTGAGACCAGGCACATGCCCAGCCTCGTGCCACCTTGGCACTTGCCCTCTGCCCCACCCCTTCCCCCTCGCCCAGAGAGGACAGTCGCTTGTCTGTAAACAGAGCAGGAAACAGTGGGAACCCAGGCCCCCACTGCTCTCCTCTGCCTGGGCTCAAGGGCACATCTTACGGCCATGTCCCTCGACAGGGACAGTACCACCATGTCCTCAGGTGTCTGTCCCCAAAGGCTTGGTCCCTGACCACCACCACACCGGCAAAGATTCTGGAAATTAATTCCACACCTGGGACCCTGGGCACGAACTTCTGCCCGGTATTCTCCTTTCCATGGCTGGTGGTCAGAGATGTGGTCCCCAGGTAGAGCCAGTGAGGGTGGAGGAAGCAGGTGTGGGAGGTGGCCCCCAGCTCTACCCCGACCCCCCAAGTGGGGTCAAATGGGGTGCGGTGGGGACCCAGGGGCTCTGATGAATGGCAGAGGTACAAGATTCGGCTCTAGCCCCAAGTCAGCCATACACAGGCTGTGACCATGGGTCAGTCCCTGCTCTTTTCTGGACCTCATTTTCCCCACTTTCTGGTCACCATGGTCTGGGACCTGCCAGCTGCAATGTGCCACCTAGGAGGGGCCAGCTCTCATTCACGGGGGGCAGGATGGCTACTGTGACAACCCAGCAGCCATGAGTAGCAATTCATGGTTCAAGAAGCTGGCACACAGGATGGTGGCACAGGGGGAGGAGGAATGAGGGCATTGCCGGGAAGACACCAGAAGAGGCGGTAACAGGAGCTGAGATGAGGACCTTGTGGGGACAGTAGAGCTCCAGCTGGGAGTGGAACTGCATACGCTTGATTACTGAGGCACTATGCCCGACTCTTGCTTTCTTTTCATCTTACAACAGCCCTATGACATAATGAGTCTCATCTGTACCAAGTAGGCAATGGAGGCTGAGAGGTAGCCTTGCCCAGGGTCACACACCCAGCCAGGACCAAGATGGGACCCTCTGGCTCTAAGCAAGTTGGCTCCTTTGGAAGCTCCGCAGGGAGGGCAGGACAAGTATCCCGACAGCCTGCCACTCCCCTTGCCCTTGTCTGGGATCGGACTCCCTGCTGCCCCTGGGGATTGTGATGGGACAGAGGGGGCAGTGAGTGGACCCCGAGAGACCGAGATCCCAGAGGTGCCTCAGTGACCTGGAAGCCCAGGCCCCACCTCCAGGCCATCCGGACTTGGGACTCTAGGAACAGTCAAGGTCTGCTGTGGGTGCTGTTGAGTCTCTCCTGCCTCCCCCCAAATCATGGAGACCTTAACCTGACCTTCCCTCACAGGAGGCCTGGCAGGGTGGCAGGGCATTTTCCTCTGACTGTTCATCTGGCCAGTTGAACCGTTCAGGGAAGGGGGAGGCTTCCAGGAACTCAGTCCTCACTGGTTCCAGCCTCCTGTGGGCTCCGGGGAGGGTGTGAGAGGGCACGTGAGGTGTCTGTCTGCAATGGCGGCTCACTCCTTCCTCAGCTCCATGGTGCTGCCCTCCTCTCCCTGAAGAGGCCAGGCTGCAGGGGTTGCTTTTTTTTTTTAATTGGCTCAAATTACAAAGATCCCCAAGGAGGCCCTGAGGGGAGGGAGAGAACCTGGGAGAGGCAGAGGTTTACTGCCAGCACCCACCATCCCCACCTGCCCCCCCAACAAGTGCATGGGGAAAAAGGTCCCAGACCCTTTAAATAATCCTAAAAAACCGTGATGAGAGAGCAGGCAGATGAAAGGGCTCCTGCACCTTAACACTGGTGACAGGCTGCCCTGACCTCCGTCCTGCCCAGGGCCCTGGCCCTGCCCCACCAAGCCCGAGGCTCCCATTCCAGACCCTGCCCCTGGCTACGGAGGGGACAGCGGATCTCCTCCTCCAGGAGGCAGGGACCCCATGTAAACATCAGCAGGACAGACGCCCCTTGCCTCAGCGGCAGAGCCCCAGAGCCCCAGAGTCCCAAAGTCCAGATGCCTGACCCCACAACCTGCTCACGGCCAGGGCTCCCAGGCACCGCGGAGCACGGTAAAGGGCGGTAGCTTGGGGCCAAGATGCCGCCATGGGAGGAAGTTCTTCCTCCCACTGCTTGAGGGCAGGTCCTCTTTGGGCAGTGGGAAGCCCACTGGCCCCCCTCTCTGGCTCTGGGGGCTGTGGCGACAGGACCCTGGCCTGCAGGGTGACAAGGGGGCATGGTTATGCCCGGGCCCCCAGCTCTCCGATGCGCTGCCGCAGGTGAAAGGCAAACTCAAACATGGTGGCTGCCAGGCTCTGGTGGATGAGGTACCGGGGCAGGCGACCCTGGGGGAAGGCAGGAAGAGGTTCCAGGAAGGCTCGCCCTCAGCAGGTGCTCCCCTCAACAACTGGCACCAGCGGGGGGCCTCTAACCAAAATGTAGGTGCAGCTCTGGACTGCAGCCTCGGACACCCTCTCCCTCTCACTCCTGGCAGGGGGAACATGCTGTGCCCGGTCTTGGCACTAGCCACGCACACAGACCGGGGAGGGGCTGGGTTGGCAGCCAGCCATCCTCCTAGGGCCTCAGGAGTCAGAGGTAAAAAAGGGGAGGCACAGGCCCTCCAGCAACCCAGGGCCAGAAGACCATCTGGACTCCGCCCCAAATTTCAGAGTAAGGAAGGAGGCGGAGAGTAGGGGAGGCCCTGAGCAGGGCAGGGAGCCCCCAAGGTCACACAGCAGAGCCCCCTCCACTCCACCGAGCTTGCCTCACAGCCCCAGCAGCCCCACCTTGAGATCTGTATTAAGGATCCAGATGAAGGTGCAGACTCGAGGGTTACTGGCCGGCTTGAGCACGATGAAGCCCCCAGGACCATTCTCTCCCCTAAGGAGAGAGGTGCCAGTGGGGAGGGGACCTTGGAGTCAGGCAAGGCCCTTGACGCCCCCCACACACCCTATTCTTGGCTCATGGCCTGGGGTGGAAGAAGGAGGGGAGCTGCTGGTCTAGCGATTGCTACCTTGCCTGGCAGGGCCCAGAACAGGTGACCCAGAGGCCACAGCCCTCCACCCTCACCCACTATGTGATGCTCAAATCCTCCTATAAGGGCCTGCCGATGTTTGCACACCCCCAGTGGCAGGGAGCTCACCACCTTCTCAGCTTTCATCCACTCTGTCCAGGGATTCCAGGTCAGCTCTGGTTGTCAGGGGGTGGGCTGAGCAGACACTTATCCCTGCCCAACTCAGGGAGTAGTGCAGTGCCACTGGGCTCCAGGAGGGGGTGCCTCCTCAGGAGGCGGTCTGGGGCTGGGCTGTATGGTTCACATCCCATTGCCATTTAATCCACACCCAGCTCCAATGAGCACTCTTTTTTCTTTTTTGAGGAAGATCAGCCCTGAGCTAACTACTGCCAATCCTCCTCTTTTTGCTGAGGAAGACTGGCCCTGAGCTAACATCCGTGCCCATCTTCCTCTACTTTCTATGTGGGATGCCTACCACAGCATGGCTTGCCAAGCAGTGCCATGTCCACACCTGAGATCCAAACCAGTGAACCCCGGGCCGCCAAGAAGCAGAACGTGCGAACTTAACCGCTGCGCCACCGGGCCGGCCTATCCACTGAGCACTCCTAAGCCCACTCCATAGATAAGAAGGTTGGCACTCAGAGAGGAAACAAGCTTGCCCGTCACCCAGTAAATTTGGGGTGGGGCAGAGGGCAGAGATCAGTCTCATACTCAAAGAACAGTGCTCTCTGTGGAAGCCCAGGAAGGACAGGGAAGAGCAGAATATCCGGGGCGAGGCCGCCTGCAGCACTGGAGTCTGAGATTAGACAGCAGAACTGGAGGATGCCCCAGCACAGACAGCAGGAAAACTAACCCCTCTTCCTTCGGTGGGACTTCTGAGCTCTCCAGGAGAAAGGCAGGGCAGCGGGGACAGGGAGGGGGGATGAGAGGGGCCCCGATGCTCCTCAGGCAGGAAGGTGAAGCTCCAGAATGCAGAGCCTCCTGCTCAGGGCACCCAGACTAGCATGACCTCATGGCTCCCAGCCCTCTTCTTGGGCTTGTCCCTACCCACAGTCTACCCCTAGCGCTGCCTTCTGGCTCGGGTGGCGTGGCTCCAGCCACCATCCCCCAGTCTCCCGCAGACGGAGCAGCGATTAGCAGGATTAGGGGCTGGGACAGGAAAGCAGCCTCGGCAGGAGAAAGTGCCCAGATGGACATACTGTACCCTGCCCTGTCCTCACAGCCACCAGGGGAGGGGCCCGCAGGGACGACCCTGGCCAAGGCGAGGCTCACCTGACATATTTGTGTGTTGGGGGCTTGGCACAGTGGCTGGTGGCAATGCCTGATGACAGGTATCGGTCTCTGCGTCGCTCAATGCGTCGGACATTCACAAAGTCCCTGGGGGAGGGAGGGTTAGGTCAGGGGGGCACCAAGCCTGAGATCCAAGGGTAGAAGGCCTGCCTGAAAGGAGGGGGCGTGGTGGTTACTCACCTAGGGGAGACCACACCGCCCGCAGCCCCTGCAGACACATCATAGGAGATAAGGGTGTTGTCTTCTACTCGCTGCAAGATCTGCAGGGCCGCCAGGGAGACAAGGTATAGCTCAGCCCAGGAAACCCCAGGGACGGGTCCCAGCACCTTAGGAGACCCCCAGGCCAGCCTGCTGTCTGCTCAGGGGCCTTTACTAAGAGCCATGCCCATTCACGGGCCCTGGGCCTGGCACTCTATGAGTACCCTCTTTCCATCTTGCCCACCCTCTCAGGAGGCACTATTATCATGATCCCCATTTTACAGATGGGGAAGCTGAGGCACAGAGCACTTGATGACATGACCCAGGTCCCCTGGGGAAACTGGTCATGCTGGGGTATGATTGCCCTGAGCAGCCATGTCAGTCTGCTTCTACCCAGAGAGGTGGTCCGGCAAGGCCCCCTGGCTCAGCTCACCTGGCAGGCGGTCACCGTCTTGTTCCACAGTACCATCCTCTCGGGCTGCAGGATCACTTCCTGGTATACCAGCTCCGCGGGGCAGGGCAGGAAGGTCTGGGGAGGGCAGGTGGAGGGCTGGGTGGTGCCAGATGTGCTCGGGTGCACCAGCCCTTCCCTCTCAATGGGGAGAAACCTGCCAGAGGGCTCCTCGGCCACTTCCTGGAGTCCCAGACAGGGCAGGAGGCTCCAGGAAACTCCAGGACACCTGCTTCCCTCACTCACCTTCAGGATGAACGTCTTGCCATGAAAGGGAATCTCAATGGTGTACACAGTGTCCCCATATTCCTGTGGCAGGGGCAGAAGGGTAGCAGGGAGGTGGGCAGAGGGCAGGGGCAGGGCATGCGGCAGTGGGCTGGGGGCACAAGAATGGGTGACAGGCAGGGCAGGTTTTTAAGAGCTCAGGGTAGAAAACTCCAGGAGTTTGAGGATATTTGAGCAGCTGTTAAAAAACAGTGGTTTTGACAAATGTCCGGCAACAAGGAGAGGAAGCCTTGTGCTATCAAGTTAAAAGACAGGAGCACAGCTGTGGCTGCAGCCACAAAGAACCGTGTCTCCAGGCTGACAAGGGCTGCCAGGGGAGCTGGCCAGAGAAAGGGCTGGGGATGTTTCCCCTCTATTTTCCAAGCTCTCTGCCATCTTTTTAGATAATGTTGTTTTGATCATGAAACAAAACACCGGACACAGGGCAGAAGCCTGGCTTCCCCTTCAAAGCAGGAGCCAAGGGAGCAGAGCAGCAGGGAGGAGAGGATGGGTGGGGGAGTAGCAGGGGGAGGGGCAGTGGGAATATCCAACCCAACTCAACCCCAGGGCCCAGCCCCCTCTCTTGGGGCAGGAATAGGGTTCCAACTCATGCAATCCTTGGGCTTATTTCTCAGGCCTCAGAAAAGGGAGGGAAAGCTCCCAACACACATGGGCGGGTCAGGTGGGAGAGAGGTTTCTTACATTATTCTTCTCGAACTTCCAGTTTTCCTCCTGGGCCAAGATCTGGTCCACCACTGCTGTGGCCTCCTTCCCCTGACGAATGTATTCCCGTTCCTGGCCAGGGATGGGAGGCAGGAAGGGATCAGCCTGGTGCCTGCACCCCACCTTGTTCGTGGCCGGTTCTTTCTCTAGACACTCCACACACCTCTTACAGAAGGCTGACCCAGCCAGATGTGGGGTGTGGGGTGGTCTCCTGGGCCCTGTGGGGTTCCTGGGGCCAGGGACTGTGGCCAGGGACTGTGGCTATGGCTGCTCCCCACTGGGCCCCAGGCATGAAGGAGAACAGTGGGCCTGACCGACGGTGGGGCAGACACTCAGAGACTGACAGGCATTCAGGCTGCTGAGGTCTACCTTCTGCCGGGAAGCCCCTGTCCACCCTGGCTGAGCCAGTGCTGGCCCTTTTCTGGGATGCCCTCCAGAGGTAGGATGGGGGTGGCAGCCAAATACCTGGGCAGAGAAGCTTTTCTTCCCGACGACTTCATCTTCTGATTCATTGTCAGACCCTGCAGAGAGCGAGTACAGATGACAATGGGAAGGGTGGGGAGAAAGTGGGGAGGTAGTGGGGTTCGGGTACAAGTGCAAGGATGTGGGGGGATAGAAGTGTGTGTGGGAGAGGGTTGCTGTATTTCCCCAGGGAGCTGATAGAAGGAAGAGAAAGAACAGACCCAGCCTTCTCCGCTCCTCATAAAACCCTCCCTGAAGGCAGTTCCCCCACCCACTGCCCTCACCTGCAAAGGATTCTGGGGGTGAATAGAACTGGCCCTCAGACAGAGCGCCGGAGAAGAGGAGGGGTCCGCGAGCGACAGCAGCCTGGGCAGCAAGATACCCTGAGGGAGCAGACATGGGTAGCCATTGTCCCAGACCGAGAACAGGCACACCTTACACGCCTTAGCAGCCTGCCTCCCCTGCCCCCCAGCTCACCCTGAGGCTCTCCGACGCTGCTCAGAGTTGGCAAGATAGCTCAGAACTGGCTCTCATGCCTGAAACTCTCCTCTCTTGAGGCTAGGATGACCCCCACTGCACCCCCTTACCCCCAGCACTCACATCGCTCCTCCTCAGCCTCCTGGGGTAGGACTTTGAAGTCAAGGAACCAGGTTTCCAACCAGGCAAGGACAAAGGAGACGATGGGGAGCAGGTAGCCAAATGCCCCTTTGCTGAGCAGCTGTGGAGGGAGGGGGCTGAGCTCCATGGCAGGGGTCACCCCAAACCCAGAGCCCCTTCCTGGGGCTACCAATTCTGGCATACATCCCACTCCTGGTACCAGATGCTTGGGGGACCCTCTGTGGCACATGCCTCTGAGATGGATTAATGCATTCTGCAGCAGGATAAACTGAGGTTAGGCTGGAGGAAGAACTTTCTGTTCTTGGGGTTTTAGTGGGGCAAGTGGGGGAAGCCAGTGAAGATGATTCCTTAGAAATATCAAAGGACAGGATTCCCCCTCACCCCAACTGTGACAACAGGGACAGGCACCCAAAATCAGAAAAACGGTCCCTTAGGAGAATCCCATCCCTCAGGCCAGAGACCCACCAGACTAGCCAGACCCTGAGCTACTGACCTCAGAGAGGATGACCTTGACAATGAGGAATGCACTAGAAACCAGCGTGGTAACCTGCCCAAGGAAGGGAAGGACGGAGAGAGGGAAAACTGAGGCTGGAGAGGGAGTCCTCCTCCAGCCCATCCCTTGCACCAGCCCTGCCAGGGCCCGAGAGCTGCCAGGAAAGTGGCATCTTACCGCAATCACCCACCAGTGCCGGAGCCGCAGCACAGCGTAGCCCAGCAGCAGTCCCGAGAAGCGGAAGAAGGCCAGCACCTGGAGGGGCCGGGAGCCAGGCAGGGCGCCATCACAGGCAAGTCAATGCCCCACCCTCCCCCTCCAGTCCTGCCCCCCCAGGTTCTCTCCACATGGTGTGCACGCCTTGGGAGAGAACAGCTAAGTCAGTGTTTCTTTGGGGACGATTTGGATGTGACCTTCTTGGACAGGGGTCTTGTCTTCCCCTCCCACTTGGGGCTCTCTGAAGGTGGGGCCTCATTTAGGAAACTTTCTGAAGGCTGAGGGCTTCCTGAGTATGGGAACCAAGTCTCCCTGATCAGATTAGGATGTGAAAGAAGCAGAAAGAAGAGAATCCAGCCAGAGTCATATCCCTGCCCCTTCTCTGCCCCTAGGGACCCCAGGATCCCCTAAGGCCACTCACAAAGATGTCGAAGAAGGAAGTTTTAAAGTTGTAGTGGATGATCTCCTGCTCCAGGTTTTTCTGGATACCTGTCTTGGTCTGGAAGAGGGAGATATGAACAGTTCCACACACAGGACCGGGTCCCCGGGGCTGCCCCTCACCTCTTAGAATAGGAAGAGGGCGGGGGGAAGTGGAACCTGGAGGAGAGGCTGTAAATGCTAAGCCACCACCCAAGGAGGCCCCCAAAGCACCCAGGGAGCTCAGCCAGAGGCCTGAGACCCCAGCACTAATACCCGAGACAGGCAGGGCTGGGCTCAAGCCCAATGCTCGTGGGCACACTGCACAGGAAGGGGTAGGCTCGGGGCTGTGCAGGGGAGGTGATGGGTCCTAAGCAGGTAGGTAGGGCTGGCAGGCAGGGTACTGGCAGCCTGCCTCTGACAGAATTTCATCTCCCTCCCACCACTGTGGTGCTCCATCTTCCCAGGCAACCATCCATCTGGGGTGATGGGGGCAGGGGGTGGGCAGTGGTGTCAGACAGAGCCCCAGGTGGCAAATCAATTGATTAGGTTTGTGCTTAATGGGCAAAATCTATCACGCTGTTGGAGAGGATGGCATGGATGGAGAGTGAACAGACTTGTCCTCGCCCTGGTCCCTGCCCCAGCCATCCAGACACTTTCAATGGGACCCCTGAGACCTTGGCTGGGGACTGAGGGGTCTGGATGGACGCTGAGAGCCAGACTCCAGCCTGACTCCTCAGGAGGAATGGGGTGGCAGGCCTAGGCTTCTGCAGGTGGGGCAGCAGCCCCCTGGAGAAGGGAAGACACAAGGGGACTCTGGGGAATGGATACCAGGAGTCCTGAGGGGGAAGACCCTTCACAACCATCTAGACTGGGGCTTCCGATCTCTGGCAGACGATCCAAATTTGGGGGGGGGGGGGGGGAGATACAGATGTTCAGGCCAGAGTCTGACTCTCAGGCTGAGCTGAGCATCTGGAATCTATATAGAACTCCCTGGTTATTCTGATGCTCAGAGCAGGAACCAGCAGTCTAGACAGGCCCTTTCCTCCTTGACACTCAACCCCCTGCACATCCCCACAGCACGCCTCTTCCTCAAGGCCACCCTGAGCCCCGGGGAGTCTGTCTGACACCCCAGCCCAGCCCAGCCCGGCCCTCCTCCTACTCCTCAGACTCGTCCCTCCTGGGCTCCACAGCCCCTCCCATGCCTAACAATCGCTGTCCCCCGGGGCTCTGTCCTCTGTCCTCTTCATAGAGAACTCTCCCTCTGCCTGGGTGCCTGCCTGCGCTGACTGCACCGGGACTCAGGAGAGGCGGGTTCCAGCCCCAGCTTTGCCAGTCTCTGGCTGCAAGACCTTGTGCGGGTCTTATAACCCCACTGGGGCCCTTGTATCCACTGGGCGACACACAGTCTGTTAGAGAACTAAAAATATATATGCTCCAAAATACAAAAATAAAACACAAAGTTGAAAATTAATAAAATTTTAGTTAGATATCTACCAAGTGAAACATTATGCTAACTCTACTGATTGTTAAATCCAGCATCTTGAAACTTTCATTACGTTTGAAAAGTTTGGAGGTTAGATTTTCTCACTTTGCAAGAATTCCCAAAGTTGCATGATGACTGCCAAAGTATTACAGACAATACAGCCACATAATTTCAAAAGCAAAAATTAAAACATTTTCAGGGGCTGGCCCGGTGCTGCAGCGGTTAAGTGCGCGCGTTCTGCTTCAGTGGCCCGGGGTTCACCGGTGTGGATCCCGGGTGTGGACATGGCACCGCTTGGCAGGCCATGCTGTGGTAGGCATCCCACATATAAAGTAGAGGAAGATGGACACGGATGTGAGCTCAGGGCCAGTCTTCCTCAGCAAAAAGAGGAGGATTGGCAGCAGATGTTAGCTCAGGGCTAATCTTCCTCAAAACAAAATTTTTTTCAGCTCTTTTCTGGCAAGAAAATCTCTATGGAATGAAGGAGGTGGGTGGATTTTAGTGCCTGCTTTGATGTTGGATGGGGCCTTCAAAAGGAAGAGTGCCCAAGACGTTGGCTATTTACATAGGCCTGAACCTTGCTGGGCCTCAGCTTCTTCATGGGTGAGATAGTCCCTAAGGTCCCCTGTAGCTGTGGCTCCAGCTCACCGAAGGTGCCAGCTCATTTCTGGGCACAAAGGACAGTCACCCTCAGAGCTCTGCCTTGCCCTCCAGCTCAACATACCCAGAATCAGACTCATCCTCTTCACGCCTAAACCAGCCTCTTCTGTAAATTCCTCACTTCCATCAAAGTCATCGTTTTCCTGTCACTCGAGCTTGAGACCTGGAGGAAGGGGACCTGCCATCCAGAACTCTGACCCACTTTGCAGGAGGAAAATGAGGCGAGGCTCAGGGAGGCTGAGTCCCTTGCTGATGTCACACAGCTAACACAGAAGAGGAGCTGGGATAGGACTGAGCCTGGGGTGCCCTACCCCCAGGGATCCTGCCTCTGTGGTCAGGTCCTGCTCTGCCCTGTCAGCACCCAGAAATCAGGCCCCACAGCCAGCTGGCCAAGTACTGCACTGGGGGAGGGGCTGCAGACCCTGCACTGAGAGGAGCTCCAGGCTGTTGGGTAGCATCTCAACAAATCTGGAAAGGCCAAACTGTCCAAAATGGGGAAGGAGAGCTGGGAGCCACTGGGAACTGGGAATTTCTACTGGTTTGCTCCCCAATGTACCCTCTGCTTTTAGCACAGTGCCTGGGACACAGCAGGGGCTCAAAAAATGTTTTCTGAAGGGACGAATGAGTGAATGAATGAATGAACTGAGCCAGAGAGCACAGAAGGGCAGAAAGACAAAAGCTTTCAATAGCTCATCCAGAGCCTGCTGGGCTCTCTGCTCCTTTCTCAAGAGTGTCCACTAGGGGGCACAAGGGCGCAGAGGTCAAGAGTGAACTCTGGAGCCACAGCATCTAGGTTCAAACCCTGCCTCCTTCACCCAGATGCTGAGAGACCTCAGACAACTGACTCGATCCCTCTGAGCTCCATTTTCCTTCTCTGGAAGATGTTCTTATCTGCCCATTCTTCATTTTACCCAGAAATCAACCCCATTGGAGAGGCAACCCTCCCACTGCAGATGGAGTAACTGAGGCCCAGGTGACCCCCCCAACATGGCTTGTGCCC
>NC_060277.1:93634591-93642994 GCF_021613505.1 Equus quagga | reverse complement strand
AGCTCAGTTCTCCCAGTAAGAGGCACCCCAGTGCTTCCATCAGGGCTTCCCGTCTACAGAGCCCTTCTGAGAGTGTGATCGCCACCATCCCTCTGCAGCACCTCGCCCCTTGCGCTGCCCATCCCTCATTTCTGCCCTCGGAACTTGAGATGGGACAATGTTCCTCCTTCCCCAGGAGGAGCTAGCCTGGCTGCTCCCGCCTGTCCCCAGCCACTGCAGTGGGAGTTGTCGGCACCGAGACAATGACTCAGACTCAGTTCATGAAAGACCGCTCTGAAACACGAAAGCTGCAGGCCAGAAAGGACATCCGGAGGTCATGGGATCCAGCCCCCGCCTCCTCCACATCTGCCCCACCTCATGCTTCCGATGCCAAGACCAGATGGGCTCCAAGGCCCACCAACTTCCCTGCCTTTCCTTGGTTGCTGGTACCGCCGATTCCCGTGGGAATACTTCCCCGTGTCTAGTGAGACTTTCCTTCTGTGTCATTCCCCATGGAATAACAGGCGCCAAATGGCCCAGGAAAGTGAGGGAAGGAAGCTGTTTCTTCTCTCTGCCTCAGGGAGAGCCCTGGGAAATGACAAGTCTTCCAGAAGAATGGAGAGAAAGAAGGAAATAACTTTCCCTGCCCGTCTTTCCCGGGCTAGGGGGCATACTGGGCTAGCTCATTCATTCCCCTAACAGTGAGGTAGGCACAATCTCCATTTTGCTGATGAAGACATCAAGGCTCTAAAAAGCTTAATTTCCTACCCAAGGTCACACAGTTAATTAGTGACCTTACAGGTATTGGACTCTAAGGAAACCAGAGGCCCTGCTCTTTGGGGAGAAACAGGAGGACCTCCCCCCAGGAGGTCACCAAACACAGAAGTCCCCGATCAGTCCAGCTCAAGACAGGTGGAGGGCCAGATGACCCTACCTCAAGGTGCTCCAAGCATCCCTAAGACTGAGCTGCCCAGGGAGGGGACATTGGGCTGAGCAGGACTGGGCAAGAGGGAGGAGGGCAGCCCTCCGAGGGGATTGGAGGTAGTGAACGGGCCTTTGGAGAAAGTGGTTTGAGGGCTGAGGCTAGGTGCTATTGCAGCTCCTTTCAGGACAGTTGGCACTCAGAGCATCTGTGGCTGCAGTGGGTGGATCTGGAGGGGGAGGGGACCAAGCCCCCACAACCACAAACCCTCTCGTCTGCCCTTGTCCTACTTCTGCCACTGGCAAATAAATCTCTATTCCTGGACACAGTAACCTGAGCAGTGCTCCAACGGTGAGCTCGTCCTCTGGAGGACAGAGATCGCATGAATGGCTGTGTGCATGGGGTGGGGGGCAGAGGGAACACAGGGTTCAGTCCCTGTCTTCCAGGGCTGGCATAAAGTCAAGACCCTCTGGAGTGCCACCCCCCAACCTCATCACCCACAGCAGATGGAGGAAGAGGGAGACTTAGACTCAGAAGTCTCTCTGCCCACATCCAGGGAAGGATTCTCTCAACTCCCAACCTAGCTCCCTCTGGACAAGCCAGGAGATGAAGCTAGACCTTTTGGTCAGGACAAGAAGGGACAGGAGGTGAGGGAGGAGGACCTGGGGAAGTGGCAGGTAAGCAACATGCATTAGAAGCAGACAGGCCAAGTGGACAGAGGACACCTTGGAGGGTAAGAACCCGCCTCCCGCCATCTCTCCCTACCGGCCCATCTACCTCCATTTGCGGTAGGATCTTTAGGAGGGAGGCGTGTCTTGGCGAGGTCTGGGGACCTTAGATGTGAGGATTGAGGCTTCTTCTCTCCTGAAGTCCAGACACCAAGACTGGAAAGGTATAGGGTTGTCCCACTTTCCATCCACAAAGGAGGGCTTGTCAAGCCTGGCCTTTGACACATGGTAAGTCGTCCTTTCTCTGCTTGAGGAAACCCCTACCTCATACTCCAGGGGTGTGTATATTTGGAAAGAGCCTGTCCAGGGCGGAGAGACATCCAATTAATGGGGCGCAAGGGTCCCCATTCTTCTGCCACTGCACTTTCAGAAAGTCCTAATTTTGATTTCACTCTCAGCTGTCCTTCTGCAGATCCAACTTATTTCTATTCTCCCCAACCCCATTCAGACTCTACTATGATCTCCGGAGGCTTCCTTCAACCTCGTCACGCCCCCTCATTCGGGGGTTTTCAATGTAAAACTGGCCGCTTCCACTTCTTTACCCTTCAAGCCCCTCCCGGTCTTGTCGAGCCCCCCCCCCCCAGGCTCCGCCCAGCTCGCCCTCCTGGCCACCGCGGCAGCCAATAGCTGAGAACCTGATTTGCATAGCGGCGCGGGGGTGCCGCGGAGGGAAGGGGGAGGGAGCAGACGACCTCCTAAATCAAAGTTAGGAGGCGAGGACTGGGCGGAGGGGCCGCGGGTGCCGGGCTGGGGCCGGCGGGGCGGGGGGAGGGGGATGGGGGGAGGGGCGGGGGGAGGGGGATGGGGGGCGGGCTCAGAGGACGGCGGAGCCGGCCGGACACGGACAGCTCCGTCTCTCCCTCCCTCGGCTCATCCCCGCGTCCCCACTTCCCTCCTCCCCTCGCTGGGAGCAGCATCCTCTGCAGACCCTCGGTCCTCACTCCTGGGCTTGTCCGGCTTCCGCGGCTCCGTGTAATTACCTTCCCTCACCGGCCAACCCGGGAACTTTCTCCGCCCGCGCCCGGGAGTAGGGGGTGGCCTTGCCTGGGTGGGTTTCAGCTGGGGTTCATTGAGGGACAGTCTCTGGAGAAGGGCTTCAGCGTCCCAGAGAGACGCCCGCCGCCCGCAACCTGCCCCCGGCGGGCCTGCCGTCGGGTCTCGGCACCCTCTCTTCCCCTCTCCCCGAACCATGACCGAAATGAGTGAGAAGGAGAACGAACCGGATGACGCGGCCACCCACACACCCCCGGGAACCGGCTCTGCCCTCCAAGAAACCAAGGTAATTCGGGAGTCACAAGGCCTGGACCTCTTGCCCGGGGCGCCCCCGGCCCAGGTGCCCTCCCGACGCGGTCGTCACTGTGGGCCCGGGTGCCCTGGGGTCAGGATGGCGGAGCCCCTGTGATCCTTAAGGCTCCGCGCGGCGACCCGCGGGGAGTGGCTTCGCGAGGAGGGGCCACAAGGAGCCCCCATCACACGAGCACGACACGCCCTTGCGCGCGTGATGAGCGGACGCACTACCGTGACCCTCAGGGAGGTGGTAACTGGTCTTTGTTGGAGGGAATCGGCGCGGCGGAGGCGGAGGGAGTGTGTAGCTGTGTGTAGCGGGTTTGGGACGGTGTACGCGCCCGTGTGTGCGTGCGAGGCGCACCCCTCCCGTGTCTGCCAGGTCTCTGTCGTAGCTCCGTCTGTCCCTGTCTCTTTGCCTGTGTCTCTCTGAAAATGTCTCTACAACCTGTTTGTCTCTGTCTTGGTGTGTCCCTGAGTGCGTCTCTCCCGGATTCTCTTGGCGTCTCTCTGTGTTTATCGGAATCTCTCTGGATGGCTCTCTCGGACCCGCCGCAGTCCTGCGTTTTCCTGCTCCTAACCGGGTTAGGCTTGGGGACGTGAGGCCGCGGCACAGGGGTGCGCAGCTCCGAGTCGCGCTGGGGGCTGCCGCAGCGCGGGCCATCGCGGGCGGGGACCCGGGGACTGCTGTTGCGGCTCCAAAGCAGAAAGACAGGCAGCCCCACCCCCCACCCCGGGATCGGGACAGGGGGTTGGGGGGGCGGCGGGTAGAAGCAAAACGAGAAGTCATCGTAATTAATGAATGTCATAATTAACCCTAATTATGTATGATTGTTACTCCTGCGGGAGTCACAATGAATAAATTATTCCCCAGCGAAGTCAGGCGGAGCCCAGACTCCTGGCGCTGGAGGGGGTGGGGGGAGAACGCCGCTCGCATTCAGCTCCCGCCCCCCACCTCTAATCTGGCAGCTCCCTCCCGAAGTTCTAGGTTTTCGCTACTGACCCGCAAGAAGTTCTGCGGGAGCAACCTGAGCCGGCTGGAGATGAGGAGAGAAGGGCCGTGTCAAGGGTGCTCCCTGCCCCCTCCCAGACTTCAGGCCTAGACCTTCTCCCCTCTCCCTTCCACCCTGGTATTTGCTCCTACTCTGCTCCTGTCCTCCGGACGAAGAGGGGACAGCGGGACCCAGAAATGGGTGGGGTTTTCTGCTCCTCCTGGTATCACTTGCTCATCTATAGCTCTTTTCAATGTCCATCTTCCTCCTCATTCTGTCTTGACCACCCCCCAGGATATGAGGTTAATTCAAGGTCAAGGTCATCAAGGATGTGACCAGGGGGAGATGAGTAGGGCCAGGGTGGGGTCTGGCGGAGGTACCCCACGGAGCTCCCCATCCCCAAACCAGAGGGACCCAGTAGGTCTCCACGTCCAAGTCTTCAGAGCCACACTTGGCCTTCTCCTGCCCCATCCAGAGAATGGAGACCCTGGGCTCTCAGACAACAGAGTTAACTCCCCCTCAGAGAGCCAAGTCTTCACTGGGAGCGGAGTGAGTTGTTGGGGTGGGAGGGTATTGCTTGGCATAGTTGTGACAGCTTCTTTCAAGCAGAGGGTCCCAGGAGCTGAGCCTCACTCTGAGTTCCAATGCCCCTGACCTTCTCAGGTGCTGTCTAGTCGCCCTGGACAGACATACACAATCTCCCTGCTTGCTTCCCAGAGGCTGGGGGGCCTCCCAGGCCCTGCCCTGCTCCTCACGCTGAGGCCTGGCCACTCCTTCCCCCACTTAAGAGCTCTCTGAAAGCAGGCAGGAGCACTGGGCAGTGCTGCCTCAGCAATCAGCAGGCTGCAAGCTCAGCTGTGTGACGAGGGGGAGGTCAGAGCCCGGCAGGTCTTGTATCGCCCTCCGCCCAGCCCGAGGACCCTCCAATGCCATCACCTCTGGGTCTGAGCCCTGGAGATCCAAGGAACAGGGGAGGAGGGGGAGTGCACACCTGACCTGGCACCTCTGTCCAGGCCCATTGGAGCCCTGCCCCTTTGCCCTCCTCCCTTACACCTCACCCTTATGAAGAACTCAGTAATAACAATACAGGCTGGCCTGCGCGTCTGGGAGGGTAGTCCTCAGGATGGCAGATGTGGGCAGAGAGAATTCAGGGCCTTTGCCAGCCTCCTTCCATCCCCCCACATCAACCTGTTCCAAAGAATCTTCTGTCTGCAGACTGTAGGGGTCGGGGAGAGGGAAGAGAGTGTGTTGGTTGCTGCCCACCCAGCTCAGTTTGGGGCAGGTACAACGGGGGGGCTGCTGCCCATCAGGCAGTGAAGCCAACATTCCATTTATTCTTATTCTTCAGTGTTTGCAGGCCCCTAGGCATTTCTTGTCAGTCCAAGTCTAGCCTCCTGCCCACCTACGGTTAGGTCTCACCCTGCACTCAAGCTACTCAGTGACCCTCCTAGCGTTGGCATCACCCTCTTTGGGTACCCATCCCATCCTACTACATAGGGCCTGCCACCACCCCCTTTGGTGCCATCCATAGGTCCATAGGAATACCCCGCCATGCCAGCTCCGCCATCTGAGTCAGCTTGTGCCACGACTGCCAGCACCTGCTGCCTAGTGCCCTTTCTGAAGCTGGCAGGAAGTGAAGAGATGCTGTGGGGAATTGAGGAAAGAAGGGATTGTGCAGGGTTTGGAGAGATGGGGAGGAGCCAGGCAGGCCAGTCCCTGCCTCTGGGAAGGGATTCAGAAGAGTAGGAGTGGTGGTCCAGGCTCTAAGCCAGAGAAACTCCTGGTGCATTGGGAGGGAATAGAATCCAACTGGGCCAACTTGCCAAGTTACATGGCAACTTCTCCCCATGCCAGGAAATGGGTCCTGGGACAGTGAGGGTGCCAAAAATATAGCTGATGGGGAGATGGACAAAGGTCCTCTCTGGGAACTAGGAGTTTGGGAGTAGGAATACCTGGCCAGGCTGAGCCAAAATGAGGTTTGGGTGGCTAAGCCAGATGTCTCTGGAGTGGGCAGGCATCAAGCCACTTAGCAGAGGTGCCCCCATCCTGCCCTCCAGTCACAGCCCTTGACATCTGCCAGCCACCCTAGGTGGCATGTTGTTCCTTCCTGCTTCTCTGCTTTCCTGGGATCTGGGGCCCACAGCTGAGCCAGGAAGTTGGTGGGCAGAGTGGGGGCTGCCCTGGTGCTGGGGAACATTCTGTTCCAGAGGCCTCTGGTACCCTGCAGAGGTGGCTTTTGGCACTGAGGCCGAGGTGGAGGCACCAGGAAAGAGCACAGGCCGGAGATTATGGAGGCTTGAAATCTCCTTCTGAGGATTACTATGGAAATAATGGCCTTGGGAGGGGGGAACATGATTGATGTCTTCAAATATTTAAAGGACTGATGTGTAGAAGAGGGAGTAGCCCTTTCCGGAGCCAAGGGAGGAACAAGAGCCCATCGGCAGAAACCGCAGGGAGGCAGGCTTCAGCTCTATATAGGGAAGCACTTTCAGTGATTGCAGCTGCCCAAAGATGGAATGACTGTCCCAAGAGAGGGTGTGCTTCCTGTCACAAGAGGTGACCAATAGAGTGAGACAACCACTCAGGGGATGTGGCCAGGGCAGTGCAAGGTGAGAGGGTGGGCGGAGATAGCTCTAGGTGGCCAGTCTTTCAAGTCCCTTCTAAACCTAAATTTCCTGGTTGACCTGGTGGACAAGCCCATGGCACACTTGAGGGGCAGAAGCGAAGGCCAAGGCAGGACCCAGAGCAGCAGGATGCTTCTGGTCACTTGGGCTCAACAGCCAAAGCCACTGTTTCAAGTCCTGGCACTGCTACTTACCAGCTGAGGACTCATGATGAGTAAGCAGTTTAACCCATGAGCCTCAGTTCCTCATCCGACAAGTGAGGCAGTAATTGTCACCACCTCAGAGGGTAGTGCCAGGAGTAACAAGATGCTGCATAGAGTGCTAACTCAGTTCCAGTGCTCTGACAATGACAGCCCCTCATTATATCTATAAGTTTATGTTTTTGCTTTTTGGACCAGAACCTTGTATTGCTTAGAGAGCATCTAGTCTTGTCTCATTCCTCTTGGATGTGGGGAAACTGAGGCTCAGAGTGAGGAAGTGAAGTGACTTGCCTTTAGCAGCAGGCTTAGTTTTGCCCCTACCTCCAGTGCATCCTCTCAGAGAACTCGTGTGCTCTATGCGCGTGGCCCCTGGGCAGAATGGTGGGTGGTTCACTCCCCTCTCTGCGCCTATCAGAGCTCCCAGAGCCACATTCTGCCCACAGAACACATTTGCATTCTAATTAATTGTCCCTCTGGCATCTGGGACCTGGGGCCCTGTTTCTCATAGACACACAAAGGAGCCCACAGTGCTGTCCAGGAAGCTGGATTTGGAAGGAGCTGGGCAACTCAGCATGCCAGACACCCCAGGGCTCTGGCCTCTCAGCTGGCACACCGGGGCCTGCCTTGTGCCCAAACATTCCCCTCTCTGTTTCCCCCTCCGTCTTGCTGCCTGCTGGCCTCCCCAGGGCTGGAGGGGCCACTACTTCCATCCCCTTGGCACAGTTGCCAGGCTGGCAGCCATGGCACACAGGCTGCCCAGTGTGCCAGCTGGGGACCCTGGCCAACTCTCCCTGCCTGAAGCCAGGCCACTGGCTCCCTTTTTTTTATTACTGGTGGAAAGGAGTGGGCAGGGGTAGGGGAGCTCTCAACAGGAGGGGAGCAGGGCAAGGATCTGGGTAGAGAGGATTCCAGACCTCACTGTGGGCAGACTCAAGAAGGATGTGTTTGGGTGAGCAGTGGAAATGACTCCGGGCTCACTGCAGAATCCACCCTGTGCTCCAGAACATGGGCTCCATTTAGGATTCCAGCCACTTGCTCATCATTTATTCAACAAACATTGACTGAGTGCCTGTTATGTGTGGAAGCCCTGTGTGGGGATTTGAAGCAACTGTCCCTGCCCTCAGGGGGCTCACAGACCCCGGGGGGCAGTAGGAAGAAAATGACAACATAAACTGATTGGAGCTATAATAGAAGTCGGTAGTGGGTACAGCCGGCCCCAGAGGAGGGAGTGGTTCCACTAAACGGAATTCCTGCAAAGACAGCTCCTGAAGGAGGAAGAGTCATTGGAAACCCTGAAGGATAAAGAGGGTATTAACCGGATAAGGCAGAGAAGAGGACAAACACGTCAAAAGCTCAGAGGCATAAAACACGATGAGTTCAAGTCCTCCTGTCTGGGCTGCAGGTGGAAGACATGAGTTGGAAGGGCAGGTTTGGCCAAGTTGCAGAGTCTCTTGACTGGGGCAGGGGCCGTGGCTGGATCCTGAGGAGCTATAAAGGTTTCAGCAGGATCAGGGATCACCATACAGGCAGCTGGATGGAGAGCAGGTGGGCATGCTTAAAGTGGAGGCGAAGGGCTGTGGCCCTGAACCAGACTGAGGGTGCTGGGCCTGAACAAGGGCAGGGCTGTGGAGGTGATTGTAGGCGAGGGGCTGGGGAGGTGATTGTAGGCGAGGG